>NW_015091167.1:28017-28489 GCF_001431845.1 Calidris pugnax | reverse complement strand
GGGACCCCCCACGCCCCCCCGGAGTCCTGCCCTATGGGACCCCCAGAACCCCCAGAAGGTCTTCTTCTATGGGGCCACCACGTCTAGGACCCCTTTCTATGGGGCAGCCATGGCTGGGACCCCTTTCTATGGGGCCACCACGGCTGGGACCCCCAGAACCCCCACAGGTCCTCTTCTATGGGGCCACCACATCTAGGACCCCTTTCTATGGGGCAGCCATGGCCGGGACCCCTTTCTATGGGGCCACCAAAGCTGGGACACCCCACAACCCCCCGGAGTCCTGCCCTATGGGACCCCCAGAACCCTCACAAGGTCTTCTTCTATGGGGCCACCACACCTAGGACCCCTTTCTATGGGGCAACCATGGCCAGGACCCCCAGAACCCCCACAGGTCCTCTTCTATGGGGCCACCACATCTAGGACCCCTTTCTATGGGGCAACCATGGCCCGGGCCCCCTTCTATGCCGCCACC
>NW_015091167.1:22666-27026 GCF_001431845.1 Calidris pugnax | reverse complement strand
TCTAGGACCCCTTTCTATGGGGCAGCCATGGCTGGGACCCCTTTCTATGGGGCCACCAAAGCTGGGACTCCCCACAACCCCCCAGAATCCTGCCCTATGGGACCCCCAGAACCCCCACAAGGTCCTCTTCTATGGGGCCACCACGTCCAGGACCCCTTTCTATGGGGCAGCCATGGCTGGGACCCCTTTCTATGGGGCCACCACTTGTTGTATGCGGCCGACACGTCTGGGGCCCCTTTCTATGGGGCCACCACAGCTGGGACCCCTTTCTATGGGGCAGCCATGTCTAGGACCCCTTTCTATGGGGCCACCAAAGCTGGGACACCCCACAACCCCCCAGAGTTCTGCCCTATGGGACCCCCAGAACCCACACAAGGTCCTCTTCTATGGGGCAGCCACGTCTAGGACCCCTTTCTATGGGGCCACCACATCTAGGACCCCTTTCTATGGGGCAGCCATGGCTGGGACCCCTTTCTATGGGGCCACCACGGCTGGGAACCCTTTCTATGGGGCCACCAAAGCTGGGACCCCCAGACCCCCACCAGAGTTCTGCCCTATGGGACCCCCAGAACCCCACAAGGTCCTCTTCTATGGGGCCACCATGTCTAGGACCCCTTTCTATGGGGCCACCACAGCTGGGACCCCTTTCTATGGGGCAGCCATGTCTAGGACCCCTTTCTATGGGGCCACCAAAGCTGGGACACCCCACAACCCCCCAGAGTTCTGCCCTATGGGACCCCCAGCACCCCCAAAAGGTCTTCTTCTATGGGGCAGCCACGTCTAGGACCCCTTTCTATGGGGCCACCACATCTAGGACCCCTTTCTATGGGGCAGCCACGGCTGGGACCCCTTTCTATGGGGCCACCACGTCTAGGACCCCTTTCTATGGGGCCACCACAGCTGGGACCCCCCACGACCCCCCGGAGTCCTGCCCTATGGGACCCCCAGAACCCCCAGAAGGTCTCTTTCTATGGGGCCACCACGTCTAGGACCCCTTTCTATGGGGCCACCACAGCTGGGACCCCCCACGACCCCCCGGAGTCCTGCCCTATGGGACCCCCAGAACCCCCAGAAGGTCTCTTTCTATGGGGCCACCACGTCTAGGACCCCTTTCTATGGGGCCACCACAGCTGGGACCCCCCACGACCCCCCGGAGTCCTGCCCTATGGGACCCCCAGAACCCCCAGAAGGTCTTCTTCTATGGGGCCACCACGTCTAGGACCCCTTTCTATGGGGCAGCCATGGCTGGGACCCCTTTCTATGGGGCCACCACAGCTGGGACCCCCACAACTCCTCTAAGGACCCCTTTCTATGGGGCCACCATGATTAGGACCCCCCATGACCTTCAAGGTCTTCTCCATGACCTTCAGGGTCTCCCCCATGACCTTCAGAGTCTTCTCCATGACCTTCAGGGTCTCCATGACCTTCAGGGTTTTCCCCATGACCTTCACGGTCTTCCCGATGACCTTCAGAGTCTTCCCCATGACCTTTAGGGTCTTCTCCATGAACTTCAGGGTCTCCATGACCTTCAGGGTCATCCCCATGACCTTCAGGGTCTCCATGACCTTCAGGGTCTTCTCCATGACCTTCAAGGTCTTCTCCATGAACTTCAGGGTCTTCTCCATGACCTTCAGGTTCTTCCCCATGACCTTCAGGGTCTTCCCCATGACCTTCACAGTCTTCTCCATGACCTTCAGGATCTTCTCCATGACCTTCAGGGTCTCCATGACCTTCAGGGTTTTCCCCATGACCTTCACGGTCTTCCCGATGACCTTCAGAGTTTCAGGATCTTCTCCATGGGTCTTCTCCATGAACTTCAGGGTCTCCATGACCTTCAGGGTCTTCCCCATGACCTTCAGGGTCTTCTCCATGACCTTCAGGGTCTCCATGACCTTCAAGGTCTTCCCCATGACCTTCAGAGTCTTCCCCATGACCTTCAGGGTCTTCTCCATGACCTTCTGGGTCTCCATGACCTTCAGGGTCTTCCCCATGACCTTCAGGGTCTTCCCCATGACCTTCACGATCTTCTCCATGACCTTCAGGGTGTTCCCCATGACCTTCAGGATCTTCCCCATGATCTTCAGGATCTTCCCTATGACCTTCAGGGTGTTCCCCATGACCTTCAGGGTCTTCTCCATGACCTTCAGGGTCTTCTCCATGACCTTCAGGGTTTCCATGACCTTCAGAGTCATCCCCATGACCTTCACGGTCTTCCCCATGACCTTCATGGTCTTCCCCATGACCTTCAGGGTCTTCCCCATGACCTTCAGGGTCTTCCCCATGACCTTGAGAGTCTCCATGACCTTCAGGTTGGGTCTCCCTGACCCGGGGACCTCCCGTTGTCCCCTTGTCCCCCCAGGGTGGTGGCTCGGAGCAGGAGAGGACGAAGAAGAAGCGTCGGGGGGACCGTTACTCCGTCCAAACCTCCCTCATCGTGGCCACCTTGAAGAAGATGTTGCCCATCGGCCTCAACATGTGCTCCCCCACCGACCAGGAGCTCATCACCTTGGCCAAGGGGCGCTACGCCCTGGTAGGGCCTCGGGGACATCTCCTCCGGGGGGTGGGGACATCCCTCTGGGGTTGGGGACATCTCCTTGGGGGTCAGGAGATGTTCCTTGGTGACCTCCTTCTTGTGGTGTCTCCACCTTCTGCAGAAGGACACGGATGAGGAGGTGCGGGAGTTCCTCAACAACAACCTCCACCTTCAAGGCAAGGTGAGGTGGCCCCACGGTGACCCCAATGTGTCATCTCCTCCCTCTCCCCCCCCACACGTGTCCCCCACGTGTCCCACCACGTCCCTGTGGTCCACACCACGTCTCTGTGGTCACCACATCCCACCATGTCCCTGTGGTGCCCATGGTCATCGTGGCCCTTGTGGTCCCCACCATGTCCTCGTGGTCCCCATGTGTCCCACCACGTCCCCATGTCCCCGTGGTCATCATGGTCCGTGTCCCCATGGGTCTCCATGTGTCCCACCACGTCCCTGTGGTCACCATGGTCATCGTGGTCATTGTGGTCCCCACCAAGTCCTCGTGGTTCCCATGTGTCCCACCACGTCCCTGTGGTCCCACCACGTCCCTGTGGTCACCAGGGTCATCGTGGTCCTTGTGGTCCTCACCAAGTCCTTGTGGTCCCCATGTGTCCCACCACGTCCCCATGGTCATCATGGTCCCCGTGGTCCTTGTGGTCCCCACCATGTCCTCGTGGTCCCTGTGGTCCCCCTGTCCCCGTGGTCATCATGGTCCATGTCCCCATGGGTCTCCACTGGGTCCCCGTGGGTCTCCATGTGTCCCACCACGTCCCCATGGTCCCAGTGGTCCCCGTGGTGTCATCCCTGGTCCCCACCATGTCCTCGTGGTCCCCGTGGTCCCCATGTGTCCCACCATGTCCCCGTGGTCCTGGTGGTCCCCATGGTCATCATGGTCCCCGTGGTCCTTGTGGTCCCCACCACGTCCCTGTGGTGCCCATGGTCATCGTGGTCCTTGTGGTCCCCACCATGTTCTCATGGTCCCAGTGGTCCCCACGTGTCCCACCATGTCCTCGTGGTCCTGGTGGTCCCCATGGTCATCATGGTCCCTGTGGACCTTGTGGTCCCCACCATGTCCTCGTGGTCCCCATGTGTCCCACCACATCCCTGTGGTCCCCACCACGTCCCCATGGTCTCCATGTCCCACCCGTGGTCCGCGTGGTCCCCATGTGTCCCACCATGTCTCTGTGGTCCCCCGTGGTCATCATGGTCATCGTGGTCCTTGTGGTCCCCACCATGTCCTCGTGGTCCTCATGTGTCCCACCACGTCCCCATGGTCCCCATGGTCCCCACCACGTCCCTGTGGTCACTATGGTCATCGTGGTCCTTGTGGTCCCCACCACATCCCCATGGTCACCATGTGTCCCACCACCTCCCCATGGTCCTGGTGGCCCCCATGGTCCTTGTGATCCCCACCACGTCCCGGGGTGTGGTGGTCCCCATGTCCTCGTGGTGTCATCCTGGTCCCTGTGTCCCCACCCCATGGTCCCCGTGGGTCACGGTGGTCTCTCCCCGGTGTCCCCAGTGCGAGAACAACTCCTCCATGCGGTGGCAGATGGCCCTCTACCGCGAGATGGCCGGGAAGGCCGAGGACTCCGACAGCCCCGAGAAGATCGTCCGGAGGGTTCAGGAGGTCTCGGCCGTGCTCTACCACCTCGAGCAGGTCAGGGGGGCCCCACGGGGGGTCTTGGGGGGCTTTGGGAGGTCCATGGGTTGGCCATGATCTACTACCTTGAGCAGGTTGGGGGTCCCAGGGGGTCTTGGAGGGACCAGGAGGGTCTTGGGGGCTCTTGAAGGCTCTTGGGTTGTAGATGTTGGCCATGCTCTACCACC
>NW_015091167.1:17530-19815 GCF_001431845.1 Calidris pugnax | reverse complement strand
TTCCCCATGACCTTCAGGGTCTTCTCCATGACCTTCAGGGTTTCCATGACCTTCAGAGTCATCCCCATGACCTTCACGGTCTTCCCCATGACCTTCATGGTCTTCCCCATGACCTTCAGGGTCTTCCCCATGACCTTGAGAGTCTCCATGACCTTCAGGTTGGGTCTCCCTGACCCGGGGACCTCCCGTTGTCCCCTTGTCCCCCCAGGGTGGTGGCTCGGAGCAGGAGAGGACGAAGAAGAAGCGTCGGGGGGACCGTTACTCCGTCCAAACCTCCCTCATCGTGGCCACCTTGAAGAAGATGTTGCCCATCGGCCTCAACATGTGCTCCCCCACCGACCAGGAGCTCATCACCTTGGCCAAGGGGCGCTACGCCCTGGTAGGGCCTCGGGGACATCTCCTCCGGGGGGTGGGGACATCCCTCTGGGGTTGGGGACATCTCCTTGGGGGTCAGGAGATGTTCCTTGGTGACCTCCTTCTTGTGGTGTCTCCACCTTCTGCAGAAGGACACGGATGAGGAGGTGCGGGAGTTCCTCAACAACAACCTCCACCTTCAAGGCAAGGTGAGGTGGCCCCACGGTGACCCCAATGTGTCATCTCCTCCCTCTCCCCCCCCACACGTGTCCCCCACGTGTCCCACCACGTCCCTGTGGTCCACACCACGTCTCTGTGGTCACCACATCCCACCATGTCCCTGTGGTGCCCATGGTCATCGTGGCCCTTGTGGTCCCCACCATGTCCTCGTGGTCCCCATGTGTCCCACCACGTCCCCATGTCCCCGTGGTCATCATGGTCCGTGTCCCCATGGGTCTCCATGTGTCCCACCACGTCCCTGTGGTCACCATGGTCATCGTGGTCATTGTGGTCCCCACCAAGTCCTCGTGGTTCCCATGTGTCCCACCACGTCCCTGTGGTCCCACCACGTCCCTGTGGTCACCAGGGTCATCGTGGTCCTTGTGGTCCTCACCAAGTCCTTGTGGTCCCCATGTGTCCCACCACGTCCCCATGGTCATCATGGTCCCCGTGGTCCTTGTGGTCCCCACCATGTCCTCGTGGTCCCTGTGGTCCCCCTGTCCCCGTGGTCATCATGGTCCATGTCCCCATGGGTCTCCACTGGGTCCCCGTGGGTCTCCATGTGTCCCACCACGTCCCCATGGTCCCAGTGGTCCCCGTGGTGTCATCCCTGGTCCCCACCATGTCCTCGTGGTCCCCGTGGTCCCCATGTGTCCCACCATGTCCCCGTGGTCCTGGTGGTCCCCATGGTCATCATGGTCCCCGTGGTCCTTGTGGTCCCCACCACGTCCCTGTGGTGCCCATGGTCATCGTGGTCCTTGTGGTCCCCACCATGTTCTCATGGTCCCAGTGGTCCCCACGTGTCCCACCATGTCCTCGTGGTCCTGGTGGTCCCCATGGTCATCATGGTCCCTGTGGACCTTGTGGTCCCCACCATGTCCTCGTGGTCCCCATGTGTCCCACCACATCCCTGTGGTCCCCACCACGTCCCCATGGTCTCCATGTCCCACCCGTGGTCCGCGTGGTCCCCATGTGTCCCACCATGTCTCTGTGGTCCCCCGTGGTCATCATGGTCATCGTGGTCCTTGTGGTCCCCACCATGTCCTCGTGGTCCTCATGTGTCCCACCACGTCCCCATGGTCCCCATGGTCCCCACCACGTCCCTGTGGTCACTATGGTCATCGTGGTCCTTGTGGTCCCCACCATGTCCTCGTGGTCCTCATGTGTCCCACCACGTCCCCATGGTCCCCATGGTCCCCACCACGTCCCTGTGGTCACTATGGTCATCGTGGTCCTTGTGGTCCCCACCACATCCCCATGGTCACCATGTGTCCCACCACCTCCCCATGGTCCTGGTGGCCCCCATGGTCCTTGTGATCCCCACCACGTCCCGGGGTGTGGTGGTCCCCATGTCCTCGTGGTGTCATCCTGGTCCCTGTGTCCCCACCCCATGGTCCCCGTGGGTCACAGTGGTCTCTCCCCGGTGTCCCCAGTGCGAGAACAACTCCTCCATGCGGTGGCAGATGGCCCTCTACCGCGAGATGGCCGGGAAGGCCGAGGACTCCGACAGCCCCGAGAAGATCGTCCGGAGGGTTCAGGAGGTCTCGGCCGTGCTCTACCACCTCGAGCAGGTCAGGGGGGCCCCACGGGGGGTCTTGGGGGGCTTTGGGAGGTCCATGGGTTGGCCATGCTCTACCACCTTGAGCAGGTTGGGGGTCCCAGGGGGTCTGGGGGGGACCAGGAGGGTCTTGGGGGCTCTTGAAGGCTCTTGG
>NW_015091167.1:17254-17520 GCF_001431845.1 Calidris pugnax | reverse complement strand
CTTGAGCAGGTTGGGGGTCCCAGGGGGTCTTGGAGGGCCCAGGAGGGTCTTGAGGGCTCTTGGGTTGTAGATGTTGGCCATGGTCTACCACGTTGAGTAGTTGGGGGTCACAGGGGATCTTGGGGGGCTCTGGGGGGCTTTGGGAGGTCCATGGGGTGCAGCTGTTGGCCATGCTCTACCACCTTGAGTAGTTGGGGGTCCCAGGGGGGTCTTGGGGGCTCTTGGGTTGTAGATGTTGGCCATGGTCTACAACCTTGAGTAGTTGG
>NW_015091167.1:9693-16098 GCF_001431845.1 Calidris pugnax | reverse complement strand
CACCCCACTCCCCCCAGACGGAGCACCCCTACAAGTCCAAGAAGGCCGTTTGGCACAAGCTCCTCTCCAAGCAGCGGCGCCGGGCGGTGGTGGCCTGTTTCCGCATGACCCCCCTCTACAACCTGCCCCGGTGCGGCACTGGGAGCAACTGGGAGGCACTGGGAGGCACTGGGAGGCACTGGGAGGCACTGGGAGGCACTGGGAGGCAACTGGGAGACACTGGGGGTAACTAGGAGGCACTGGGAGGCACTGGGAGGCAACTGGGAGACACTGGGGGTAACTAGGAGGCACTGGGAGGCACTGGGAGGCAACTGGGAGACACTGGGGGTAACTAGGAGGCACTGGGAGGCACTGGGAGGCAACTGGGAGACACTGGGGGTAACTAGGAGGCACTGGGAGGCACTGGGAGGCAACTGGGAGGCAACTGGGAGGCATTGGGGGCAACTGGGAGGCACTGGGAAGCACTGAGGGCAACTGGGAATGGTTTGGAGGGCACCGAGGGCAACTGGAGGGCAACTGGGAGGCAACTGGGAGGCACTGGGAGGCACTGGGGGTAACTGGGAAGCCTCTGGGGGCAACTGGGAGTAACTGGGAGTAACTGGGAGTAACTGGGAGTAACTGGGAGTAACTGGGAGTAACTGGGAGTAACTGGGAGTAACTGGGAGTAACTGGGAGTAACTGGGAGTAACTGGGAGTAACTGGGAGTAACTGGGAGTAACTGGGAGTAACTGGGAGTAACTGGGAGTAACTGGGAGTAACTGGGAGTAACTGGGAGTAACTGGGAGTAACTGGGAGTAACTGGGAGTAACTGGGAGTAACTGGGAGTAACTGGGAGTAACTGGGAGTAACTGGGAGTAACTGGGAGTAACTGGGAGTAACTGGGAGTAACTGGGAGTAACTGGGAGTAACTGGGAGTAACTGGGAGTAACTGGGAGTAACTGGGAGTAACTGGGAGTAACTGGGAGTAACTGGGAGTAACTGGGAGTAACTGGGAGTAACTGGGAGTAACTGGGAGTAACTGGGAGTAACTGGGAGTAACTGGGAGTAACTGGGAGTAACTGGGAGTAACTGGGAGTAACTGGGAGTAACTGGGAGTAACTGGGAGTAACTGGGAGTAACTGGGAGTAACTGGGAGTAACTGGGAGTAACTGGGAGTAACTGGGAGTAACTGGGAGTAACTGGGAGTAACTGGGAGTAACTGGGAGTAACTGGGAGTAACTGGGAGTAACTGGGAGTAACTGGGAGTAACTGGGAGTAACTGGGAGTAACTGGGAGTAACTGGGAGTAACTGGGAGTAACTGGGAGTAACTGGGAGTAACTGGGAGTAACTGGGAGTAACTGGGAGTAACTGGGAGTAACTGGGAGTAACTGGGAGTAACTGGGAGTAACTGGGAGTAACTGGGAGTAACTGGGAGTAACTGGGAGTAACTGGGAGTAACTGGGAGTAACTGGGAGTAACTGGGAGTAACTGGGAGTAACTGGGAGTAACTGGGAGTAACTGGGAGTAACTGGGAGTAACTGGGAGTAACTGGGAGTAACTGGGAGTAACTGGGAGTAACTGGGAGTAACTGGGAGTAACTGGGAGTAACTGGGAGTAACTGGGAGTAACTGGGAGTAACTGGGAGTAACTGGGAGTAACTGGGAGTAACTGGGAGTAACTGGGAGTAACTGGGAGTAACTGGGAGTAACTGGGAGTAACTGGGAGTAACTGGGAGTAACTGGGAGTAACTGGGAGTAACTGGGAGTAACTGGGAGTAACTGGGAGTAACTGGGAGTAACTGGGAGTAACTGGGAGTAACTGGGAGTAACTGGGAGTAACTGGGAGTAACTGGGAGTAACTGGGAGTAACTGGGAGTAACTGGGAGTAACTGGGAGTAACTGGGAGTAACTGGGAGTAACTGGGAGTAACTGGGAGTAACTGGGAGTAACTGGGAGTAACTGGGAGTAACTGGGAGTAACTGGGAGTAACTGGGAGTAACTGGGAGTAACTGGGAGTAACTGGGAGTAACTGGGAGTAACTGGGAGTAACTGGGAGTAACTGGGAGTAACTGGGAGTAACTGGGAGTAACTGGGAGTAACTGGGAGTAACTGGGAGTAACTGGGAGTAACTGGGAGTAACTGGGAGTAACTGGGAGTAACTGGGAGTAACTGGGAGTAACTGGGAGTAACTGGGAGTAACTGGGAGTAACTGGGAGTAACTGGGAGTAACTGGGAGTAACTGGGAGTAACTGGGAGTAACTGGGAGTAACTGGGAGTAACTGGGAGTAACTGGGAGTAACTGGGAGTAACTGGGAGTAACTGGGAGTAACTGGGAGTAACTGGGAGTAACTGGGAGTAACTGGGAGTAACTGGGAGTAACTGGGAGTAACTGGGAGTAACTGGGAGTAACTGGGAGTAACTGGGAGTAACTGGGAGTAACTGGGAGTAACTGGGAGTAACTGGGAGTAACTGGGAGTAACTGGGAGTAACTGGGAGTAACTGGGAGTAACTGGGAGTAACTGGGAGTAACTGGGAGTAACTGGGAGTAACTGGGAGTAACTGGGAGTAACTGGGAGTAACTGGGAGTAACTGGGAGTAACTGGGAGTAACTGGGAGTAACTGGGAGTAACTGGGAGTAACTGGGAGTAACTGGGAGTAACTGGGAGTAACTGGGAGTAACTGGGAGTAACTGGGAGTAACTGGGAGTAACTGGGAGTAACTGGGAGTAACTGGGAGTAACTGGGAGTAACTGGGAGTAACTGGGAGTAACTGGGAGTAACTGGGAGTAACTGGGAGTAACTGGGAGTAACTGGGAGTAACTGGGAGTAACTGGGAGTAACTGGGAGTAACTGGGAGTAACTGGGAGTAACTGGGAGTAACTGGGAGTAACTGGGAGTAACTGGGAGTAACTGGGAGTAACTGGGAGTAACTGGGAGTAACTGGGAGTAACTGGGAGTAACTGGGAGTAACTGGGAGTAACTGGGAGTAACTGGGAGTAACTGGGAGTAACTGGGAGTAACTGGGAGTAACTGGGAGTAACTGGGAGTAACTGGGAGTAACTGGGAGTAACTGGGAGTAACTGGGAGTAACTGGGAGTAACTGGGAGTAACTGGGAGTAACTGGGAGTAACTGGGAGTAACTGGGAGTAACTGGGAGTAACTGGGAGTAACTGGGAGTAACTGGGAGTAACTGGGAGTAACTGGGAGTAACTGGGAGTAACTGGGAGTAACTGGGAGTAACTGGGAGTAACTGGGAGTAACTGGGAGTAACTGGGAGTAACTGGGAGTAACTGGGAGTAACTGGGAGTAACTGGGAGTAACTGGGAGTAACTGGGAGTAACTGGGAGTAACTGGGAGTAACTGGGAGTAACTGGGAGTAACTGGGAGTAACTGGGAGTAACTGGGAGTAACTGGGAGTAACTGGGAGTAACTGGGAGTAACTGGGAGTAACTGGGAGTAACTGGGAGTAACTGGGAGTAACTGGGAGTAACTGGGAGTAACTGGGAGTAACTGGGAGTAACTGGGAGTAACTGGGAGTAACTGGGAGTAACTGGGAGTAACTGGGAGTAACTGGGAGTAACTGGGAGTAACTGGGAGTAACTGGGAGTAACTGGGAACCCCTGGAGAGCCTCTGAGAGCCCCTGGGGGTAATTGGGATGCCCCTGGGGGCAACTGGGAGTAACTGGGTGCAACTGGGAACCCCTTGGGAGCCTCTGAGGGTAACTGGGAAGCCTCTTGGATGTCCCTGGGTGCAACTGGGAACCCCTGGAGAGCCTCTGGGGGCAACTGGGGGTAACTGGGAGCTCTTTGGAGCCCCTGGGGGCAACTGGGAAGCCTCTGAGGGCAACTGGGATGCTCCTAGGGGCAACTGGGTGCAACTGGGAACCCCTGGAGATCCTCTGGGAGCCCCTGGGGGCAACTGGAACGCCCCTGGGGGCAACTGGGGGCAACTGGGAAGCCTCTGGGGGCAACTGGGAGTAACTTGGACACCCCTGGGGGTAACTGGGAGTAACTGGGAACCCCTGGAGATCCTCTGGGGGCAACTGGGAGTAACTGGGACACCCCTAGGGGCAACTGGGAGTAACTGGGAGTAACTGGGAATCCCTTGGGGATAACTGGGTGCAACTGGGAACCCCTGAAGAGCTTCTGAGGGCAACTGGGACGCCCCTAGGGGCAACTGGGAGTAACTGGGAACCCCTGGGGGCAACTGGGTGTAACTGGGAATCCCTTGGTAGCCTCTTAGGGTAACTGGGAAGCCTCTGGGATACCCCCGGGGGCAACTGGGAGTAACTGGGAGTAACTGGAAATCCCTGGAGATCCTCTGGGGGCAACTGGGAGTAACTTGGACACCACTAGGGGCAACTGGGAGTAACTGGGAGTAACTGGGAACCCCTTGGGAGCCTCTGAGGGCAACTGGGAAGCCTCTGGGGGTAACTGGGACGCCCCTGAGGGCAACTGGGAGTAACTGGGACACCCCTGGGGGTAACTGGGAGTAACTGGGGGCAACTGGGTGTAACTGGGAGTAACTGGGAGTAACTGGGAGCCCTTTGGAGCCCCTGGGAGCCCCTGGGGGCAACTGGGCATAACTGGGATGCCCCTGGGTGTAACTGGGAACCCCTTGGGAGCCCCTGAGGGTAACTGGGACGCCCCTGGGGGCAACTGGGGGTAACTGGAAACCCTTTGGGAGCCCCTGCGGGTAACTGGGACACCCCTAGGGGCAACTGGGAGTAACTGGGAGTAACTGGGAACCCTTTGGGAACCCCTGGGGGTAACTGGGACGCCCCTGGGCGTAACTGGGTGCAACTGGGAACCCCTTTGGAGCCTCTGAGGGCAACTGGGATGCCCCTAGAGGCAACTGGGAGTAACTGGGAGTAACTGGGATCCCCTTGGGAGCCTCTGGGGGTAACTGGGAGTAACTGGGATCCCCTTGGGAGCCTCTGGGGGCAACTGGGAGTAACTGGAAATCCCTGGAGATCCTCTGGGGGCAACTGGGAGTAACTTGGACACCACTAGGGGCAACTGGGAGTAACTGGGAGTAACTGGGAATCCCTTTGGGAGCCCCTGGGGGCAACTTGGACACCCCTAGGGGCAACTGAGGGCAACTGGGATGCCTCTGGGGGCAACTGGGAGTAACTGGGAGTAACTGGGATCCCCTTGGGAACCCCTGGGGGTAACTGGGATGCCCCTGGGGGTAACTGGGAGTAACTGGGATGCCCCTGGGTGTAACTGGGAACCCCTTGGGAGCCTCTGAAGGCAACTGAGACGCCCCTAGGGGCAACTGGGAGTAACTGGGAGTAACTGGGAGCCCCTTGGGAGCCCCTGGGGGCAACTGGGAGCTCTTTGGAGCCTCTGAGGGCAACTGGGACACCCCTGGGGGTAACTGGGAGTAACTGGGAGTAACTGGGAATCCCTTGGTAGCCTCTGAGGGTAACTGGGAAGCCTCTGGGACGCCCCTGGGGGCAACTGGGGGCAACTGGGAGCCCCTTGGGAGCCCCTGGGGGCAACTGGGAGTAACTGGGAGTAACTGGAAATCCCTTGGGAGCAACTTGGACACCCCTGGGGGCAACTGGGGGTAACTGGAAACCCCTTTAGATCCTCTGGGGGCAACTGGGACACCCCTAGGGGCAACTGGGAGTAACTGGGAACCCCTGGAGAGCCTCTGGGGGCAACTGGGAGTAACTGGGAACCCCTTTAGGTCCTCTGGGGGCATCTGGGAAGCCCCTAGGGACAACTGGGAGTTAACTGGGAATCCCTTGGGAGCCCCTGGGGGCAACTGGGAGTAACTGGGGACCCCTGGAGAGCCTCTGAGGGCAACTGGGGACAACTGGGGGTAACTGGGACGCCCCTGGGGGCAACTGGGAGTAACTGGGAACCCCTTTAGATCCTCTGGGGGCAACTGGGGGTAACTGGGATGCCCCTGGGGGCAACTGGGAGTAACTGGGAACCCCTTTAGATCCTCTGGGGGCAACTGGGGGTAACTGGGATGCCCCTGGGGGCAACTGGGATGCCCCTGGGGGCAACTGGGAGTTAACTGGGAATCCCTTTAGATCCTCTGGGGGCAACTGGGACACCCCTAGGGGCAACTGGGAGTAACTGGGAATCCCTTTGGAGCCTCTGAGGGCAACTGGGATGCCCCTAGAGGCAACTGGGAGTAACTGGGAGTAACTGGGATCCCCTTGGGAGCCCCTGGGGGCAACTGGGAGTAACTGGGAGTAACTGGGAACCCCTTGGGAGCCCCTGAGGGTAACTGGGTGCAACTGGGAACCCCTTTAGATCCTCTGGAGGCAACTGGGACACCCCTAGGGGCAACTGGGACGCCCCTGAGGGCAACTGGGAGTAACTGGGACACCCCTGGGATGCTCCTGGGGGCAACTGGGTGCAACTGGGAAGCCTCTGGAGGTAACTGGGAGTAACTGGGAGTAACTGG
>NW_015091167.1:0-5842 GCF_001431845.1 Calidris pugnax | reverse complement strand
TGGGACAGGCTGGGAGGAACTGGGAGCACTGGAGGCAGGGCTGCCTGGGGAATGAAGGCTGTGGGACGGACTGGGGGGCACTGGGGGGCACTGGGAGGCACTGGGAGGCACTGGGAGAGGGTTTGGAGAACGTCTTGTGAGGATAAGATGAGTTCCTTGCCTGGTTGGAGGGCATCCATCGCAACTGGGAGGCACTGGGAGGCACTGGGAGGCAGTGGGGGCAACTGGGAGGCAACTGCGGGCAACTGGGAGGCACTGGGTGCAACTTGGAATGGTATGGAGGGCACTAAAGGCAACTGGGGGGCAACTGGGAGGCACTGGGAGGGCACTGGGAGCAACTGGGAGGCACTGGGAGGCACTGGGGGTGCAGCGGCGCCGGGCGGTGGTGGCCTCTTTCCGCATGACCCCCCTCTACAACCTGCCCCGGTGCGGCACTGGGAGCAACTGGGAGCGACTGGGAGGCACTGGGAGGCACTGGGAGGCACTGGGAGCAACTGGGAGGCAACTGCGGGCAACTGGGAGGCACTGGGTGCAACTTGGAATGGTATGGAGGGCACTAAAGGCAACTGGGGGGCAACTGGGAGGCACTGGGAGGGCACTGGGAGCAACTGGGAGGCACTGGGAGGCAACTGGGAGGCACTGGGAGGGCACTGGGGGGGTGTTGGGAGGCACTGGGGGTAACTGAGTTGCCCCTGGGGGCAACTGGGAACCCCTTTAGATCCTCTGGGGGCAACTGGGAGTAACTGGGAATCCCTTGGGAGCCCCTGGGGACAACTGGGATGCCCCTGGGGGTAACTGGGAGTAACTGGGAGTAAATGGGAGTAACTGGGATCCCCTTGGGAACCCCTGGGGGCAACTGGGAGTAACTGGGAGTAACTGGGAGTAACTGGGAGTAACTGGAAATCCATTGGGAGCCTCTGAGGGTAACTGGGAAGCCTCTGGGACGCCCCTGGGGGCAACTGGGGGCAACTGGGAGCCCCTTGGGAGCCCCTGGGGGCAACTGGGAGTAACTGGGAACCCCTGGAGATCCTCTGGGGACAACTGGGAGTAACTGGGAACCCTTTGGGAGACCCCGGGGGCAACTGGGAAGCCTCTGAGGGCAACTGGGAGTAACTGGGTGTAACTGGGAGTAACTGGGAGTAACTGGGAACCCCTTTAGATCCTCTGGGGGCAACTGGGACACCCCTAGGGGCAACTGGGAGTTAACTGGGAACCCCTGGAGAGCCCCTGGGGGCAACTGGGTGCAACTGGGAGTAACTGGGAGCCCTTTGGAGCCTCTGAAGGCAACTGGGAAGCCTCTGAGAACTGGGACGCCCCTGGGAGCCTCTGAGGGCAACTGGGACGCCCCTGGGGGTAACTGGGAGTAACTGGGTGTAACTGGGAACCCCTTTAGATCCTCTGGGGGCAACTGGGACGCCCCTGGGGGCAACTGGGAGTAACTGGGTGCAACTGGGAACCCCTGGAGATCCTCTGGGGGCAACTGGGAGTAACTGGGAGTAACTGGGAGCCCCTGGAGAGCCTCTGGGAGCCCCTGGGGGTAACTGGGACACCCCTAGGGGCAACTGGGAGTAACTGGGATCCCCTTGGGAACCCCTGGGGGCAACTGGGTGCAACTGGGACGCCCCTGAGGGCAACTGGGTGTAACTGGGATCCCCTTGGGAACCCCTGGGGGCAACTGGGAGTAACTGGGAATCCCTTGGAAGCCCCTGAGGGCAACTGGGAGTAACTGGGAAGCCCCTGGGCGTAACTGGGTGCAACTGGGAAGCCTCTGGGCCGCCCCTGGGGGCAACTGGTAGTAACTGGTAGTAACTGGGAGTAACTGGGAGTAACTGGGAACCCCTGGAGAGCCTCTGAGAGCCCCTGGGGGTAATTGGGATGCCCCTGGGGGCAACTGGGAGTAACTGGGTGCAACTGGGAACCCCTTGGGAGCCTCTGAGGGTAACTGGGAAGCCTCTGGGATGTCCCTGGGTGCAACTGGGAACCCCTGGAGAGCCTCTGGGGGCAACTGGGGGTAACTGGGAGCTCTTTGGAGCCCCTGGGGGCAACTGGGAAGCCTCTGAGGGCAACTGGGATGCTCCTAGGGGCAACTGGGTGCAACTGGGAACCCCTGGAGATCCTCTGGGAGCCCCTGGGGGCAACTGGAACGCCCCTGGGGGCAACTGGGGGCAACTGGGAAGCCTCTGGGGGCAACTGGGAGTAACTTGGACACCCCTGGGGGTAACTGGGAGTAACTGGGAACCCCTGGAGATCCTCTGGGGGCAACTGGGAGTAACTGGGACACCCCTAGGGGCAACTGGGAGTAACTGGGAGTAACTGGGAATCCCTTGGGGATAACTGGGTGCAACTGGGAACCCCTGAAGAGCTTCTGAGGGCAACTGGGACGCCCCTAGGGGCAACTGGGAGTAACTGGGAACCCCTGGGGGCAACTGGGTGTAACTGGGAATCCCTTGGTAGCCTCTTAGGGTAACTGGGAAGCCTCTGGGATACCCCCGGGGGCAACTGGGAGTAACTGGGAGTAACTGGAAATCCCTGGAGATCCTCTGGGGGCAACTGGGAGTAACTTGGACACCACTAGGGGCAACTGGGAGTAACTGGGAGTAACTGGGAACCCCTTGGGAGCCTCTGAGGGCAACTGGGAAGCCTCTGGGGGTAACTGGGACGCCCCTGAGGGCAACTGGGAGTAACTGGGACACCCCTGGGGGTAACTGGGAGTAACTGGGGGCAACTGGGTGTAACTGGGAGTAACTGGGAGTAACTGGGAGCCCTTTGGAGCCCCTGGGAGCCCCTGGGGGCAACTGGGCATAACTGGGATGCCCCTGGGTGTAACTGGGAACCCCTTGGGAGCCCCTGAGGGTAACTGGGACGCCCCTAGGGGCAACTGAGGGCAACTGGGATGCCTCTGGGGGCAACTGGGAGTAACTGGGATCCCCTTGGGAACCCCTGGGGGTAACTGGGATGCCCCTGGGGGTAACTGGGAGTAACTGGGATGCCCCTGGGTGTAACTGGGAACCCCTTGGGAGCCTCTGAGGGCAACTGAGACGCCCCTGGGGGCAACTGGGAGTAACTGGGAGTAACTGGGAGCCCCTTGGGAGCCCCTAGGGGCAACTGGGAGCTCTTTGGAGCCTCTGAGGGCAACTGGGACACCCCTGGGGGTAACTGGGAGTAACTGGGAATCCCTTGGTAGCCTCTGAGGGTAACTGGGAAGCCTCTGGGATGTCCCTGGGTGCAACTGGGAACCCCTGGAGAGCCTCTGGGGGCAACTGGGGGTAACTGGGAGCTCTTTGGAGCCCCTGGGGGCAACTGGGAAGCCTCTGAGGGCAACTGGGATGCTCCTAGGGGCAACTGGGTGCAACTGGGAACCCCTGGAGATCCTCTGGGAGCCCCTGGGGGCAACTGGAACGCCCCTGGGGGCAACTGGGGGCAACTGGGAAGCCTCTGGGGGCAACTGGGAGTAACTTGGACACCCCTGGGGGTAACTGGGAGTAACTGGGAACCCCTGGAGATCCTCTGGGGGCAACTGGGAGTAACTGGGACACCCCTAGGGGCAACTGGGAGTAACTGGGAGTAACTGGGAATCCCTTGGGGATAACTGGGTGCAACTGGGAACCCCTGAAGAGCTTCTGAGGGCAACTGGGACGCCCCTAGGGGCAACTGGGAGTAACTGGGAGTAACTGGGAGCCCCTTGGGAGCCCCTGGGGGCAACTGGGAGTAACTGGGGACCCCTGGAGAGCCTCTGAGGGCAACTGGGGACAACTGGGGGTAACTGGGACGCCCCTGGGGGCAACTGGGAGTAACTGGGAACCCCTTTAGATCCTCTGGGGGCAACTGGGGGTAACTGGGATGCCCCTGGGGGCAACTGGGAGTAACTGGGAACCCCTTTAGATCCTCTGGGGGCAACTGGGGGTAACTGGGATGCCCCTGGGGGCAACTGGGATGCCCCTGGGGGCAACTGGGAGTTAACTGGGAATCCCTTTAGATCCTCTGGGGGCAACTGGGACACCCCTAGGGGCAACTGGGAGTAACTGGGAATCCCTTTGGAGCCTCTGAGGGCAACTGGGATGCCCCTAGAGGCAACTGGGAGTAACTGGGAGTAACTGGGATCCCCTTGGGAGCCCCTGGGGGCAACTGGGAGTAACTGGGAGTAACTGGGAACCCCTTGGGAGCCCCTGAGGGTAACTGGGTGCAACTGGGAACCCCTTTAGATCCTCTGGAGGCAACTGGGACACCCCTAGGGGCAACTGGGAGTAACTGGGAGTAACTGGGAATCCCTTTGGGAGCCCCTGGGGGCAACTTGGACACCCCTAGGGGCAACTGAGGGCAACTGGGATGCCTCTGGGGGCAACTGGGAGTAACTGGGAGTAACTGGGATCCCCTTGGGAACCCCTGGGGGTAACTGGGATGCCCCTGGGGGTAACTGGGAGTAACTGGGATGCCCCTGGGTGTAACTGGGAACCCCTTGGGAGCCTCTGAAGGCAACTGAGACGCCCCTAGGGGCAACTGGGAGTAACTGGGAGTAACTGGGAGCCCCTTGGGAGCCCCTGGGGGCAACTGGGAGCTCTTTGGAGCCTCTGAGGGCAACTGGGACACCCCTGGGGGTAACTGGGAGTAACTGGGAGTAACTGGGAATCCCTTGGTAGCCTCTGAGGGTAACTGGGAAGCCTCTGGGACGCCCCTGGGGGCAACTGGGGGCAACTGGGAGCCCCTTGGGAGCCCCTGGGGGCAACTGGGAGTAACTGGGAGTAACTGGAAATCCCTTGGGAGCAACTTGGACACCCCTGGGGGCAACTGGGGGTAACTGGAAACCCCTTTAGATCCTCTGGGGGCAACTGGGACACCCCTAGGGGCAACTGGGAGTAACTGGGAACCCCTGGAGAGCCTCTGGGGGCAACTGGGAGTAACTGGGAACCCCTTTAGGTCCTCTGGGGGCAACTGGGAAGCCCCTAGGGACAACTGGGAGTTAACTGGGAATCCCTTGGGAGCCCCTGGGGGCAACTGGGAGTAACTGGGGACCCCTGGAGAGCCTCTGAGGGCAACTGGGGACAACTGGGGGTAACTGGGACGCCCCTGGGGGCAACTGGGAGTAACTGGGAACCCCTTTAGATCCTCTGGGGGCAACTGGGGGTAACTGGGATGCCCCTGGGGGCAACTGGGAGTAACTGGGAACCCCTTTAGATCCTCTGGGGGCAACTGGGGGTAACTGGGATGCCCCTGGGGGCAACTGGGAGTAACTGGGAACCCCTTTAGATCCTCTGGGGGCAACTGGGGGTAACTGGGATGCCCCTGGGGGCAACTGGGATGCCCCTGGGGGCAACTGGGAGTTAACTGGGAATCCCTTTAGATCCTCTGGGGGCAACTGGGACACCCCTAGGGGCAACTGGGAGTAACTGGGAATCCCTTTGGAGCCTCTGAGGGCAACTGGGATGCCCCTAGAGGCAACTGGGAGTAACTGGGAGTAACTGGGATCCCCTTGGGAGCCCCTGGGGGCAACTGGGAGTAACTGGGAGTAACTGGGAACCCCTTGGGAGCCCCTGAGGGTAACTGGGTGCAACTGGGAACCCCTTTAGATCCTCTGGAGGCAACTGGGACACCCCTAGGGGCAACTGGGAGTAACTGGGAGTAACTGGAAATCCCTTGGGAGCAACTGGGACACCCCTAGGGGTAACTGGGTGCAACTGGGAATCCCTTGGGAGCCCTCGGGGGCAACTGGGACACCCCTAGGGGCAACTGGGACGCCCCTGAGGGCAACTGGGAGTAACTGGGACACCCCTGGGATGCTCCTGGGGGCAACTGGGTGCAACTGGGAAGCCTCTGGAGGTAACTGGGAGTAACTGGGAGTAACTGG
>NW_015091166.1:395619-396732 GCF_001431845.1 Calidris pugnax | reverse complement strand
GAAAGGGAGGGGGGGGCACCCAATTCGGAATGATAAATTCCCCGCGACGGCCCCGCGCTTGCTCGCAGCAGCCGTGATTCTCCTTCATCTTGAATAATATTTTTGGAGGGGTTGTAAAATAACCTGCCACAGCAGCTGCCGGCGGAGACACCAAGGCCCAGCGGCTCCCTCCAGCCCCTCCTCCCCCCCAATTTGTCTTTTCAACTCCCCACCCTGGGGGGGTTGGGGGGGGGCAGCTCCCCACAGCCCTCCTATGGGGCTGGGGGCTGCGCCGGCAGGCGTGTGAGGGTGCACCTCACGTGTGTTTGTGTGTATGTCTGCCTATAAAGGTGTGTGTGCGTGTCGGTGCACATCCATTGGGGTGTGCACGTGTCCGTGCACACGCGTGTTTGAGTGCAGGGCTGCCTCAACGGACAAAGCTGCCTGTTTCTGTGTTTCCAGGTGTGTGCCCACGCACGCCTGCGCTTCCCAGGTCACGGATCAGATGCCACGAGTCCCTTCTCTCCGGGATGTATTTGTGAATTTGCTCGTTTTCTCCCAAAATCTCTGCCCCCTCAGACGTGCGAGGTGCCAGGCAGGGCCAGCCACCAGAGAGAAGGGGGCTCCAGCAAAGCCCCTATTTCCTGCCCTTTATTGTGTCTCCCCCCACTCGAGGTGGGGAGACAGCACTGGACCCCCCCAGCACGCAGGGCTGAGCCCCTCCACAGCTGTTTCTTGGGGGGGGGCAGCGACCCAGGAGGGCTCCTGAGCAATGGGGGGGGGGACACACGCTGGAACCACCACGGAAGAGGGAAGCACCGCGCAGAATTCGACTGGCTCTTAATTAGAGTCGTTAATGAGCGTGGAGGCAGCTGGGCTTCGTGGGCAGGGAATTCCTGCTGCATCCCTACAAATCCTGGGCTGGTCTGCAGGGAGTTGGGAGCTTCCCCTGGGCTTGGGGGGGGACAGAGGTGCAAAGCCAGGTCCTGTCACCCGCCTGTGATGGGACTGGCATCCCCCACCTCCTGGGCTCCTGGTGCTGCCGGGCATCCTGGGCTCCTGGTGCTTCCAGGCATCCTCAGGATCCCTCCTGGGCACTTGGGCGCTGTGTTATGGCCCCAGACATGGCAGGGA
>NW_015091166.1:394957-395609 GCF_001431845.1 Calidris pugnax | reverse complement strand
GCTGGGGGGGCTTTGGGCACCTGTGGGTGAACAGAGACTCCCTGGGGTGCTCCGGGTCAAATTGTTCAAGTGTGGGGTGCTGTCAAGCCAGCGGTGAAAGGAATTGGTGTAGCCCATCGCTGTGTCAGCGTGTTTGTTGGCTGCCTGTGCACATCTGGATGAGCACAGACTGGTTTTACGGGGGGGGGGGGCACTGACTGGTTTTACTGGGGGCTGGCACTGGCTTTGGCCCTGAGCTAAAGGGCTGTGTGACACCCGTGCCCATCAATGTGATGCTGCCACCATCGTACCTAAAGGTCCCTTCTAACCCAAACCACTATGTGTGTGTGTGTGTGTGTACCCCACCTCACCATGCTCTGCCCCCCCCCCAGACACAGGCTGTGCTGGCTCTTGCCACTGACAGAGCATGATCAGCCCCCCCACACCCCCACACCCCGGGTAAGGGTTTGGGATCCCCAGTCCCCGCTCCGTTCCAGCCTGCTGCTTTTGGCTGCCCGCTCCGTCCATCTCCCCACTCTTTTGTTAAAAGCCAGTGGATACAAATAGCTGGTTTCCATATGCACAGCAGCATCTGTTACTGCCAGGGAGATTTGCATTGCTAAATGTAAATTGGGTGTTATGTCATTTATCATAAACGGGAGGGGGGGGGGGG
>NW_015091166.1:393604-394922 GCF_001431845.1 Calidris pugnax | reverse complement strand
CTGACAGCCCCCGGGCCCGGGCGGGCAGGTGGAGCCGGGAGCCGCGGACCGAGCATGGAAGGTGAGAAACGACCCCGTTCTTTCCCCGTCGCGGGGTTCGGGGGTGGGGGGACACACTACGGTGTCCTCCCGTCCTCCCGCCGACCACCCCCCCCCCCCCCCCCCCCCCCGGCCCCGCCCGCGGGGGGGGGGGGGGGGGGGGGAACGGGACACGCTGAGGGGAGGCAGCAAACACCGGCGAAGTTGTCATAACAAATCACACAACCCATCCTTCCCCCCGGCAGGAAGGTGCTGAGCAACCTGGGAAGGATTTGCACGTGGAGGGAAGGGGCTGGAGCCTCGTACAGAGAGGGAAACTGAGGCACGGATGGGGTCTGGGGGGGGCACACAGGGCCTCCAAACCCAAAGTTCTTTAGTCTGGAGAAGAGAAGGGCTGAGGGGAGACCTTCTCAATGCCTACAAGTATCTCAAGGGAGGGTTGAAGGAGGAGGGAGCCAGACTCTTTTCAGTGGTTCCCAGTGAGAGGACGAGGGGCAACGGGCACAAGTTGGACCAGAAGAGGTTCCACTCAAATATGAGGAGAAACTTCTTCACGGTGAGGGTGGCAGAGCCCTGGAAGAGGCTGCCCAGGGAGGGTGTGGAGTCCCCTTCCTTGGAGATTTTCAAGACCCACCTGGATGCTCCTGAGTAACGTGCTCTGACACGCTCTGGGCAATCCTGCTTCAGCAGGGGAGTTGGACTAGATGGTCTCTATGGTCCCTTCCAACTCTAAAATTCAGTGAAATTCAGTGAAATTCCTCATTAACCCTGTCATGGGGGCTCACCGTGGGAGATGCTGGAAGATGGGGAAGGGTCTGGGGAAGCACAGGGTGGTGAGAGAAGGACAAGGATGAGCCTAAAGGGACAGGGGCTGTGGGGGGTACCTGGGAGGAGGAGAGGGGCAGAGGGATGCTGGAAGGTGCAGAGCACAGCCAGGGCTCAGGACCTGGGCCTCAGCATCCCTCTCCGCTTCCAGTCCCAGTCTCCCTGGGCCAGCATCCCCATCCCCGTCCCGCCCCGTCCCGTCCCTCCCAGCCCCGTCGCAGACGCCTCCCTCGTGTCTCCTGCCCACCCTCCATCCTCCCGGGGCACTCGGGGACCTGCCGTCGCAGCTGGACCTTCCCCTCACCCTCGCCATGAAGGGCCCCCTCCTCGGCACCATGTTCTCCCGCCACGTCAAGCGGCACCCCGGGGTGAGTCACCCCACAGCCTCCCCCTCCATGGACACCCCGCTTTGTTCCCCCATCCCTCTGCATCTCTCTGCCCCTCTCCTCCTCCC
>NW_015091166.1:380743-384119 GCF_001431845.1 Calidris pugnax | reverse complement strand
CTGACAGCCCCCGGGCCCGGGCGGGCAGGTGGAGCCGGGAGCCGCGGACCGAGCATGGAAGGTGAGAAACGACCCCGTTCTTTCCCCGTCGCGGGGTTCGGGGGTGGGGGGACACACTACGGTGTCCTCCCGTCCTCCCGCCGACCACCCCCCCCCCCCCCCCCCCCCCCGGCCCCGCCCGCGGGGGGGGGGGGGGGGGGGGGAACGGGACACGCTGAGGGGAGGCAGCAAACACCGGCGAAGTTGTCATAACAAATCACACAACCCATCCTTCCCCCCGGCAGGAAGGTGCTGAGCAACCTGGGAAGGATTTGCACGTGGAGGGAAGGGGCTGGAGCCTCGTACAGAGAGGGAAACTGAGGCACGGATGGGGTCTGGGGGGGGCACACAGGGCCTCCAAACCCAAAGTTCTTTAGTCTGGAGAAGAGAAGGGCTGAGGGGAGACCTTCTCAATGCCTACAAGTATCTCAAGGGAGGGTTGAAGGAGGAGGGAGCCAGACTCTTTTCAGTGGTTCCCAGTGAGAGGACGAGGGGCAACGGGCACAAGTTGGACCAGAAGAGGTTCCACTCAAATATGAGGAGAAACTTCTTCACGGTGAGGGTGGCAGAGCCCTGGAAGAGGCTGCCCAGGGAGGGTGTGGAGTCCCCTTCCTTGGAGATTTTCAAGACCCACCTGGATGCTCCTGAGTAACGTGCTCTGACACGCTCTGGGCAATCCTGCTTCAGCAGGGGAGTTGGACTAGATGGTCTCTATGGTCCCTTCCAACTCTAAAATTCAGTGAAATTCAGTGAAATTCCTCATTAACCCTGTCATGGGGGCTCACCGTGGGAGATGCTGGAAGATGGGGAAGGGTCTGGGGAAGCACAGGGTGGTGAGAGAAGGACAAGGATGAGCCTAAAGGGACAGGGGCTGTGGGGGGTACCTGGGAGGAGGAGAGGGGCAGAGGGATGCTGGAAGGTGCAGAGCACAGCCAGGGCTCAGGACCTGGGCCTCAGCATCCCTCTCCGCTTCCAGTCCCAGTCTCCCTGGGCCAGCATCCCCATCCCCGTCCCGCCCCGTCCCGTCCCTCCCAGCCCCGTCGCAGACGCCTCCCTCGTGTCTCCTGCCCACCCTCCATCCTCCCGGGGCACTCGGGGACCTGCCGTCGCAGCTGGACCTTCCCCTCACCCTCGCCATGAAGGGCCCCCTCCTCGGCACCATGTTCTCCCGCCACGTCAAGCGGCACCCCGGGGTGAGTCACCCCACAGCCTCCCCCTCCATGGACACCCCGCTTTGTTCCCCCATCCCTCTGCATCTCTCTGCCCCTCTCCTCCTCCCAGGTACCCCCCACAGCCCCCGTCCCTCTAGGCTCATCCTTGTCCTTCTCTCCCCAGACCCTTCCCCTTCTCCCCCCATGTCCCCATTCCTCCTGCCCTTCGCACCCTTCACCAGCCACCATCTTCCTCCTACTCCCCAAACTTTTTCAGCCTCCCGGTCCAGCTCCTCTGCCCTCCCTGTGCCCCCCCAAACTGTCCCCGTTTGCCACCTTTCCCTTCACACTTGTCCTCCTGCCTCTCGAAGCAACCTCCAGGTGAGCCGGGCGGTCCCAGTGGTCCCCAGTCCTCCTTTAATGGGGAGAGGTGGGACCACCCTGTGCTGTCTGACCCGCTCCCTCCGATCCAGGGCTCCTTCTCCGAGCTGGGCTGGGCTTTCAGGCACGTTGCACACACTCTTACTTATCCTGGCAGACGTGCCCAGTAGCTGCTTGGGTGAAGGGTGCTGCTCTGCGTCCTGTCCCAGTTACACCCTGCTCCAGGGGCATCTTTGGGGGGCACTGGGAATGGAAATCAAGCCCCTTCCCCACTCGCCCAGGTTTAAAGTGCAAACTCCCATCCTTTCAGCTCCGATCTGTCCCCTGTCGGGCAAACATCAAGCTGAGGGGGTTTGGGTACGAAGATGTTTAAACCCTCAAAACCTACAGACCCTCCAAGAGGTGGCAGCTGGAGTGTCCCCACCCTGCCAGGACCTGACATGCTGGGTCCCCTCCTGCAGCAGGGACCTGGTGCTCCTCAGAGGTTCCCCAGATCCCCCCCCCCAACCTCGTCTGTCCCCTCCCAGCGGGGGCCTGGCAGGGGCTGGTGGCCTGGAGAGGGTTAATGAGCTCCAAGCGCCGGGCTGAAAGTCACGTAGGCTGTTGGCAGTGGGGTTTGTAGGGGCAGAGCAGCCAGAGCCAGGCTGGAAAAGATGATGAACCGTGGCTGAGCAGCCGGACGCCGGGCTCGGGCTGGGGGGGAGCCAGGGCTGGAGCCAGAGACACCCCAGGGACAGGGACCAGCACCGGGGGCAATGGGCAGGCAGGACCCCCGGGTGCTTTTCACATCCTTGGTGAGAGCAGAGGACGGAGAACATGGGCCAGGCCTCCCCTGTGCTCTCTGCACGGCGCTGCTGTGTGTTCCTGGGTGCGGAAAGGGAGGATTTGGGGCTTTTCTGGGTGTGCCCCCCAGCTGGCAAAGAGAGGGCTGTGTGGGACTTGGGGGGGGGGACACAGAGAGGCCCCCAAAGAGTACATGTAAAGCAGGGGGAGTGTGTATGGGGGTGGTGGTGATGGTCCTGGGTGTCTGTACGTGAAGTGCCTGGTGTGTGCCCGGCACCGTTAAGCAGGATTATTGCCGGCAGAGGTTGCTGGGGCAATTTCTGACCTGTCATCCCTTCCACGTGAGCAGCTGCAGCTTGTGCCGGGCAGGTACATCAGCATTTTCACCTGGCAATCGCCTCTCCCACGGCAGCAGCCCAGCTGCCTGCCCGCCTGGCAGTGATTAATATCCCAGGGCTGCCCGTGGAGCGCAGCGGTGGAGAAGTGCAGGAGCTTTTTGGCACGACAAGAAACCTGTCCAGGGGCTGCCACGGCTTGGTGGGCACCGGGCAGAGCCCAGCATCCCACCATTGGGGTGTTGGGGGGTGGTCCTGTCACAGAAGGGGGATGCTCATCTGCATCCTGCCGTGAAGATCCCACCAGAGATGGGGGCCCCCACCTCACCCAGCACCTTCACACATTTGTTTTTTCCTTTCTATGATTTTTTTTTGCAGCCCGGTGGTAGGGATGGGGCCGGAGCCCCACTCCAGCAGAGCTGGTACCACATCATTTGGTGGTGGCAGGGGCTGCAGCTGGTGTGTGGTGGGGATTGACCGTGCCAGGGGGGGCTCAGCCCCACTGCCAGCAGAGATGGGGGTCCCGGGGACCCTCACTCCCAATAGGTCCCCACTGTCAGGGTTAAAGGGCAAACACTGTATTCATAATAAGCAGCATTTTAACTCTCCGTACGCTTAGGGTCAAGCTCTCAATACATCTTGTTTATTTTTGTGTGTGTTCTGGGAGTGGGGAACAGGCCCCATTCC
>NW_015091166.1:374594-380733 GCF_001431845.1 Calidris pugnax | reverse complement strand
CGCCTGCCGCAGGAGCTGTTCCCCCAGCTCCCCTTCCCCTTAATTCTTCCCAGGCATTAATTACCCAGAAGGTGTCAGCAGCAGATGGTGAGACGAACCCGTCGCCCCGAATCTCCTCCAACAGACACGGCAATTCTCGGCGGCTGTGGAGTTGGTCTTGATTAGCCGGCGCGGTCGGGTAGCGGCTACTGCCAGATCCTCCTGGCACCCGGCCCCACACGGCGCAAAAGATCATTATCTGCTGATGCCTCCAACCTCCCGAATCGGCGCTGGCATCTGCCAGGCGCTCCATCAGCCGGCACGAGCCCAGGGCGCCGCTTGCCTTGGCCATGGGTGCCAACGAGCAGGAGCTGGGGGCACTGAGAGGGGATATGGGGGGTCCAGCCAGGGACTAAAGGCACTTGGGGAGGGTGGGGGCACATCTGATTGCCCAGGGGGGGTCTTCCCTGCAAGACTCCCCCTCCCCGTGGAGGTCATTGGGGTGCTTGGGAGAGAAGAAAAGAGTTTGGACAGCCCCTTTCCTACATGTTTTAGAGTTGTGGCCACCCCCCATTTCATCCGAGTGGGGAAACTGAGTCACGGTGTGGTAGGGGGGGGTTCAGAGACTCTTTTTGCTAAGAGTTGAGCAGAACTGCAAATATAACACAGGTGTCGGCGGCGCGAACCGCGCGGCCTGTGCGGCCCCCGCTCCCTGCTCCCCGCGTAGGTCATCGGGGTGCTTGGCAGAGAACCAAAGGGTTTGGACAGCCCCTTTCCTACATGTTTTAGAGTTGTGGCCACCTCAAATTTCATCCGAGTGGGGAAACTGAGCCACGGTGTGTTAGGGGGAGGTTCAGAGATTCTTTTTGCTAAGAGTCGAGCAGAACTGCAAATATAACGCAGGTGTTGGTGGCGTGAACCGCGCGGCGTGTGCGGCCCCCGCTCCCCGTGGAGGTCATCGGGGTGCTTGGCAGAGAACAAAAGGGTTTGCACAGCCCCTTTCCTACATGTTTTAGAGTTGTGGCCACCCAAATTTCATCTGAGTGGGGAAACTGAGTCACGGTGTGGTAGGGGGGGGGTTCAGCCCGCTGCCCGCTCCCCGCCGAGGTCATCGGGGTGCTTGGCAGAGAACAAAAGGGTTTGGACAGCCCCTTTCCTACATGTTTTAGAGCTGTGCCCCCCCCAAATTTCATCCGAGTGGGGAAACTGAGTCACGGTGTGGTAGGGGGTGGTTCGGAGACTCTTTTTGCTAAGAGTGGAGCAGAACTGCAAATATAACACAGGTGTCGGCTGCGCGAACCGCGCAGCGTGTGCGGCCCCCGCTCCCCGCGGGGAGAACAAGAGGGTTTGGACAGCCCCTTTCCTACATGTTTTAGAGCTGTGGCCACCCCAAATTTCATCCGAGTGGGGAAACTGAGTCACGGTGTGGTAGGGGGTGGTTCGGAGACTCTTTTTGCTAAGAGTCGAGCAGAACTGCAGATATAACACAGGTGTCGGTGCGCGGCGTGTGCGGCCCCCGCTCCCCATGGAGGTCATCGGGGTGCTTGGCAGAGAACCAAAGGGTTTGGACAGCCCCTTTCCTACATGTTTTAGAGCTGTGGCCACCCCAAATTTCATCCGAGTGGGGAAACTGAGTCACGGTGTGGTGGGGGGGGGTTCGGAGCCTCTTTTTGCTAAGAGTCGAGCAGAACTGCAGATATAACACAGGTGTTGGCTGCGCGAAGGGCACAGAGTGTGCGGCCCCCGCTCCCAGCGGAGGTCATCGGGGTGCTTGGCAAAGAACAAAAGGGTTTGGACAGCCCCTTTCCTATATGTTTTAGAGTTGTGCCCCCCCAAATTTCATCCGAGTGGGGAAACTGAGTCACGGTGTGGTGGGGGGGGTTCAGAGACTCTTTTTGCTAAGAGTCGAGCAGAACTGCAGATATAACACAGGTGTTGGCTGCGCGAAGGGCACAGAGTGTGCGGCCCCCGCTCCCCGTGGAGGTCATCGGGGTGCTTGGCAAAGAACAAAAGGGTTTGGACAGCCCCTTTCCTACATGTTTTAGAGTTGTGCCCCCCCCAAATTTCATCCGAGTGGGGAAAGGGTGTGGGAGGGGGGGGTTCAGAGACTCTTTTTGCTAAGAGTCGAGCAGAACTACAGATATAACACAGGTGTCGGCGGCACGAACTGCGCGGCCTGTGCGGCCCCCGCTCCCCGCGGGGAGAACAAAAGGGTTTGGACAGCCCCTTTCCTATATGTTTTAGAGTTGTGCCCCCCCAAATTTCATCCGAGTGGGGAAACTGAGTCACGGTGTGGTGGGGGGGGTTCAGAGACTCTTTTTGCTAAGAGTCGAGCAGAACTGCAGATATAACACAGGTGTTGGCTGCGCGAAGGGCACAGAGTGTGCGGCCCCCGCTCCCCGTGGAGGTCATCGGGGTGCTTGGCAAAGAACAAAAGGGTTTGGACAGCCCCTTTCCTACATGTTTTAGAGTTGTGCCCCCCCCAAATTTCATCCGAGTGGGGAAAGGGTGTGGGAGGGGGGGGTTCAGAGACTCTTTTTGCTAAGAGTCGAGCAGAACTACAGATATAACACAGGTGTCGGCGGCACGAACTGCGCGGCCTGTGCGGCCCCCGCTCCCCGCGGGGAGAACAAAAGGGTTTGCACAGCCCCTTTCCTACATGTTTTAGAGTTCTGGCCACCCCAAATTTCATCCGAGTGGGAAAGGGTGTGGTAGGGGGGGGTTCAGAGACTCTTTTTGCTAAGAGTCGAGCAGAACTGCAGATATAACGCAGGTGCTGGCGGCGCGAACGGCGCGGCCTGTGCGGCCCCCGCTCCCCGCTAATGGGCACGGCGAGGCGCCGGCCGCGTTTGCCATCCCAGGGGCACGGGTTGGCGGGGAGGTTCATTACACTCAGAGCGTCTTCCCCAGCGCGGGGGCCGCGGCAATTTGGGGGAGGTCACAGCAGCCTCGTCTCAGCTCCGATTGAGGCCGCGTCCCCCCGGGCACCGGGGGATTGGCAGCGCGCGGAGAGGGGGGGAGAGGAGCCGAGGAGATGGAGCTGGTGGCCCTGCAAAGGCGCGATGAAAGTCCCTGTGTGCATGGAGGGACACCAACTGTGGGGCTGGGGCAGCTCCCGGGAGGTCACCGAGTGTCCCCCCCACACACACCCCCCATGCTGGGCTGTCACTGTGTCCCCAAAACCTGCTCAGGACCCAACTCTCGGCCACCGGTGTGATGCTTGGCCCCAGCGTGTCCCTGTTGGGGAAGATGAACTGGACCCTCCTCACCTTGTGCTCCATGGGGAGATGGGGCAGGGGCCGGGGGGGGCACGGAGGGGCTGCAGCCCTGCCCTGGACAGGGATGAGGTCCCTCAGGGGGGGGAATCGTTGGCCAAGGCTGCCTTGACTGGGGGCATCACACACACTGGGACCCCCGGACCCTCACCCGTGGCCGCACCAGCCAGCGCCGGCGCTGGGCAGTAGCAGGCGGAGGGGAAGCGATTTCTCATTCCAAATCCAATTCCTCTCCAACACGAGCCGATTTTTCTCTCCCTCTTTTAATTCAGTCACTCAAGCTGACAGCTACACTGTGTACCGCAGCCCAGCTACAGGATTGCTCTGCCATATTTCCCCTGTAAATCTCCCGGTGTGTCAGCTCTCCCTTTCACTCTCCAGTCGGCCTGATAAATATTCATTTTATTGGGGTATTTTTCATTTTTTTTTCCTCTCTCTCTCTCTCTTTCTGCAGCTCATTCCCCTCATTGGCTTCATCAGTGTCGGCCTGGGCAGTGCTGTCCTGTACCTGCTGAGGCTGGCCCTGTACAGCCCAGACGTCAGGTAGGGGTTGGGGTACCCCTGGGAGCCCTCCGTGGGCACTCACCCCACATCCCTGGATGCCCCCGGTGTGTCGGGTGGGCACTGGGGTGCACAAGGATGGGGGTGCACAAGGACAGGGTGCACTGACACCATCACAGTGTCAGGGGGAACAGCCAAACCCAGCACAGAGGGTGTTTTTTCCTCTCTCTCTCTCTCTTTCTGCAGCTCATTCCCCTCATTGGCTTCATCAGTGTCGGCCTGGGCAGTGCTGTCCTGTACCTGCTGAGGCTGGCCCTGTACAGCCCAGACGTCAGGTAGGGGTTGGGGTACCCCTGGGAGCCCTCCGTGGGCACTCACCCCACATCCCTGGATGCCCCCGGTGTGTCGGGTGGGCACTGGGGTGCACAAGGATGGGGGTGCACAAGGACAGGGTGCACTGACACCATCACAGTGTCAGGGGGAACAGCCAAACCCAGCACAGAGGGTGCCCAGCACAGGGGAGGGAAGTGGGGGCACCATCAGCCCTCTCCTTGCTTGGGTTTGGGGGGGACCAAAGGCCCCTTCCCTGCGCTGCTGTGAAACGGTGTGTCGGGTGGGCACTGGGGTGCACAAGGATGGGGGTGCACAAGGACGGGGTGCACTGACACCATCACAGTGTCGGGGGCAGGGGGGGAACAGCCAAACCCAGCACTGGTGAGGGAAGTGGGGGCACCATCAACCCTCTCCTTGCTTGGGTTTGGGGGGGACCAAAGGCCCCTTCCCTGCACTGCTGTGAAACGGGGTGTGGGGTGGGCACTGGGGTGCACAAGGATGGGGGGGCACAAGGATGGGGGGGCACAAGGATGGGGGGGCACAAGGATGGGGGCGCACAAGGACGGGGTGCACTGACACCATCACAGTGTTGGGGGCAGGAACAGCCAAACCCAGCACAGGGGAGGGAAGTGGGGGCACCATCAACCCTCTCCTTGCTTGGGTTTGGGGGGGACCAAAGGCCCCTTCCCTGCACTGCTGTGAAACGGTGTGTCGGGTGGGCACTGGGGTGCACAAGGAGGGGGTGCACAAGGATGGGGGGGCACAAGGATGGGGTGCACTGACACCATCACAGTGTCAAGGGTAGGGGGGACACAACCAAACCCAGCACAGGTGAGGGGAGTGGGGGCACCATCAACCCTCTTCTTGCTTGGGTTTGGGGGGGACCAAGGACTCCTTCCCTGCACTGCTGTGAAACGGTGTGTGGGGTGGGCACTGGGGTGCACAAGGACGGGGTGCACAAGGATGGGGTGCACTGACCATCATGGTGTCAGGGGGAACAGCCAAACCCAGCACAGAGGGTGCCCAGCACAGGGGAGGGAAGTGGGGGCACCATCAACCCTCTCCTTGCTTGGGTTTGGGGGGGACCAAAGGCCCCTTCCCTGCACTGCTGTGAAACGGTGTGTCGGGTGGGCACTGGGGTGCACAAGGATGGGGGTGCACAAGGATGGGGTGCACTGACACCATCTTAGTGTCAGGGGCAGGGGGGGAACAGCCGAACCCAGCACAGGAGAGGGAAGTGGGGGCACCATCAACCCTCTCCTTGCTTGGGTTTGGGGGGGACCAAGGGGCAGGAGGTGATGGGGACGGCAGAGGGAGCGGGATGGAGGGTGGATGAGGTGGATAAAAGCAGTTTGTGAGCGATGGAGAGGGGGAAAGACAGCGTGAGGAGGGACAGGGATGAGAAACCAGCGGGACGGATGGTTGGAGAAGGAAATGGGGAGAGGGAGGGATGGATGGACATAAAAAAACTGTGTGCAAGGATGAACGGAGAGGGAGAGGAGGGAGAGAGAGAGAAGGGAGGCGTGAGGATGGATTGATGAGGAACAGAGGTTGGCACAGGACAGACAAACATCCTGTGGCACACGAGGCTGGGTTATTTTTTTTTTCCCCCCCTTGTAGCTCAGTGGCCCCCGGTCCCCCCCCCCCAGGCCCCACGCTGCCTAATGCCTAGCTAATATTTGTTTGCTCCTGGTAAAATGCTCATTGATTTAATTTGACGCCAGCTGCCCAGGGTACTTAGCTCAGCAATTAGCAGATCCAGGCACCTTGTCTTTTGATGGTGGAAGTGCAGGGGTATGTGTGTGCGTGTGTGAGAGGGGGGGGAATAAAACAGCAGCAGCAAGTCCCCCCCCAGCACATGAATGCTATTAAACAGCTCCAGGGGTCTGCATTTGCAACACACACACACACACACACACCCCCTCTGCCCCCCTTCAGCTTCCAATGGGTGATAAAGATTTCAACAGGAAGAGAGTGGAGGGAAGGAGGGAGGAGATGCTACCCGTTATCCTCCCATTGAGCAGACTGGTGGCTGTGGGGGATGCTCCCCT
>NW_015091166.1:371772-372520 GCF_001431845.1 Calidris pugnax | reverse complement strand
GGGGGGGGGGCAGTGGGGGGGTCCTGCCTGGTGCTGTTTGGTTTGGCCAGTAAATGGGGAGCAGATGAGGCAGGACGTGCCGTGGAGCAGGCAGCCACCCCCAGGCAGGGCTGGGCTGTGGGGACAAGGGGTCTGCACCCCACAGCAGCAGGGGAGGGGGGGCAGCTTGAGCCACCACCCCCCCCACACCTTGCTCCAGGGCTCAGTATGACCCCCCCACTCTCAGAGCCCATCGGGTGAAACACTGGGGTACAGGAGATGGGGTGGGGACACTTCGGCAGGACCGTGGGCAGGTGGGACTTGGGGGTCTGGCCCCACATCTACCCCCCCGGTGCCCTAAGACCTCCCCCCCCCAGCTCAGCACCCAGACACCTCCATACAGGCAAGCTCTGTCCCCGCTTTTATTAGCAACACCCCCCCTCCCCATAGAAAAGTGCAAGAATTGCTTGGACAGAGGGGACGAGGCTGGAGCAAGGACTGGTCCCTCCCCCCCCCCAATCGGGGTCTCAGGGGGGGGTCTCTGTACCCTAACACTGAGAGCAGAATGGGGTGGGCTGCCCCCCACCCCAGGGAGGGAGCGCCCCATCCTAAAGGTCCTGGTGGGGGGGATGAAGGGGAATGGGGAATGCAGGGGCTGGTTTTTAGCTTCCCCTTGCCCCCCAGGTAGGCCCAGCCTGGCAGGAGGGGCACGAGAGTGTGTCCCCCCCCCTCAGTGGTCAGTGAAGCCAGGCATGGGGAAGGGACGAGC
>NW_015091166.1:367344-371599 GCF_001431845.1 Calidris pugnax | reverse complement strand
CCCCCTGCTCGCTCACTCACTGGTTTTGCTCTTGACGTCCAGGGCCAGCGTGATGCCCTCGTCGATGAAAGCCACCACCTTCTGGAAATCCTCCTCACGGAAGTGGCGGGACGTCAGGGCGGGGGCACCTGGGGGGGCAGAGCCCGTCAGGGCCAGGAGATACACGGGGCCACCAGCCACAGAGGCCAGTCCCACCGAGGGGCTCCCCAAGTCCCGGCCCCCACGGGGTCCCACACCCCACTCCGAGCCACAAACTGGCTCCAAATCCCCACACGGAGCCCTCAGAGAGGGGTGACACAGAGGGGGGATGCCCCAGGGTGAAAGCCTGGGGACCACCCCCACCACCCCCCCAGGGAAGGGGCTGGATGGAGGCTGCAGAGGGAAGAGTTTGGCCAGTAGGTCGAGGGAATCATAGAATCATAGAGTTGCCCAGGCCGGAAGGGACCTCCAAAGGTCATCTAGTCCGACCTCCCCACAGTCAGCAGGGACACCCCCAACTAGACCAGGTTGCCCCATCGAGCCTCCCCTTGAATATCTCCAGGGAAGGGGCCTCAACCACCTCCCTGGGCAACCTGTCCCAGTGCTCCACCACCCTCCCAGTGAAGAACCCTCTCCTCATCTCCAGTCTCAAGCTGTTCCCCTCCAGCTTGAAGTCATTCTCTCCCTCTACTCTGCACTGGTGAGGCCACAACTGGAATCCTGCGTCCAGTTCTGGGCTCCCCAGTTCAAGAGACAGGGAACTACTGGAAAGAGTCCAGCGAAGGGCAACGAAGATGATTCAAGGATTGGAGCATCTCCTGATGAGGAGAGACTGAGAGAGCTGGGACTCTTTAGTCTGGAGAAGAGAAGGCTGAGGGGAGACCTTATTAATGCCGACAAGTAGATCTCAGGAAGAAATTTTTTACTATGAGGGTGGTGAGACACCGGAACAGGTTGCTCAGGGAAGTTGTAGATGCCCCATCCCTGGAGGGGTTCAAGTCCAGGTTGGATGTGACCTTGAGCAACCTGCTCTAGTGGGAGGTGTCCCTGGCCAGGGCAGGGGGGTTGGAACTAGATGATCTTTGAGGTCCCTTCCAACCCAAACCATTTTATGATTCTAAGTATCTCAAGGGAGGGTTGAAGGAGGAGGGAGCCAGACTCTTTTCAGTGGTTCCCAGTGAGAGGACGAGGGGCAATGGGCACAAGTTGGACCAGAAGAGGTTCCACTCAAATATGAGGAGAAACTTCTTCACAGTGAGGGTGGCAGAGCCCTGGAAGAGGCTGCCCAGGGAGGGTGTGGAGTCCCCTTCTCTGGAGATCTTCAAGACCCGCCTGGATGCCGTCCTGAGTAACATGCTCTGACAAGCTCAAGACAATCCTGCTTCAGCAGGGGGGTTGGACTAGATGGTCTCTATGGTCCCTTCCAACTCTAAAAATTCAGTGAAATTCAGTGAGGCAGGAACTCACCCAGGCGCAGCCCCCCCGGCGTGAGCGCGCTCTTGTCCCCTGGACACGTGTTCTTGTTGGCCGTGATGGAGACGAGCTCCAACACCCGCTCGGCCCGTGCCCCGTCGATGCCTTTGGGCCTCAGGTCCACCAGCACCAGGTGATTGTCAGTGCCACCTGGGGAGCAAGGGGACAGGGTGAGGAGCGAGGGCCACCCCTTGGGCACCCCCAGACACCCCCCAACACCAGCCCTTCCCCGCTCCACAGCGCTGCCTCCCAAGCCCTCTTCTGCCTTGCACCCCCCTCCTCTGCCCCCCAACCCACCCGTGCTCCCCCACTGCTGCTTTGGGGCACCAAGACCCACCACCGTCGCTCGTGACCTATGGCAGGCTCGTCCCTCCTTGTCCCCAAAAGTGCAGGGAAGGGGCATTACCTGACACCAGGGTGTACCCGCGCTGGAGCAGGGCCTGTGCCATGGCCTTGGCGTTCCTCAGCACCTGCTGGCAGTACTGGTGGAAAGCTGGCGAGCTGGCCTGGCCAGGAGGAGACCACGTCAGTGTGGGGTCACCACGTCAGTGTGGGGTCACCACGTCAGTGTGGGGTCCCAGGTCACCCCCAGCCCCGAGCCCCCGGACCCGGCACAGACCTGTTTGAGGGCCACGGCCACGGCGGCGATGGCGTGGTTGTGGGGCCCCCCTTGCAGGGAGGGGAAGACAGCAAAGTTGACCTTGTCCTCCAGGTCATAGAGTGTCTCCTTCCCCGTCTTCTTGTCCACCCAGCGCACGCCCTTGCGGTAGAAGATCAGTCCTGACCTGGTGGTGAGAGAGAGCTGGCACCGCTCCTCCCGCCATCGCCCCACGGCAGGGCCTCGGCCCCCCGTACCACGGGGCAGTGCTGCCACCGCTGCCACCCTCCTGTGGGTCCCCCCCCGTCCCCCGGGGCAGGGGACAGCAGGACACGGCCTCACCTGGCACCACGCAAGGTCTTGTGCGTGGTGCTGGTGACCACGTCCGCGTGCTCGAAGGGCGAAGGGATGGCCTTGGCTGCCACCAGCCCGCTGATGTGCGCCATGTCTGCCAGCAGGTAGGCCTTCACCTCCTCGCACACCTGGGGACGTGCACGGGGGGTTGGGGGGGGTCACAGGGGTGCTGTCCCCATCCCCACAGCCACGAGTAAGGGGTGAGGGAACCCACGGCCCCGTACCTTCTTGATGCGAGCGTAGTCGATGAGGCGGGCGTAGGCGCTGGTGCCGGCGATGACGAGGCGAGGACGGAAGAGCCGCGCCGTCACCTCCAGCTGGTCATAGTCAATCAGCCCCGTGGCCGGCTGCGAGGGACGGACAGACAGACAGACGGACAGATGGACAGTTTGCCATGGCACACGCACCTCCCCCGCCCCCCTGGCTCAGAGCACGGTTCGGCTGAACCACAGGCAGCTTCAAAGCACCCCATGGCACTGGGACACAACTGGGACACAGGGAGGGGAGGGCACCCCATGGCACTGGGACACAACTGGGACACAGGGAGGGGAGGGCAGGGGATGGCACCCCATGGCACTGGGACACAGGGACGGGAGGGCAGGGGATGGCACCCCATGGCACTGGGACACAACTGGGAGACAGCGAGGGGAGGGCAGGGGAGGGCACCCCATGGCACTGGGACACAACTGGGACACAACTGGGACACAACTGGGACACAACTGGGACACAGGGAGGGGAGGGCACCCCATGGCACTGGGACACAACTGGGACACAGGGAGGGGAGGGCACCCCATGGCACTGGGACACATCTGGGACACAGGGAGGGGAGGGCAGGGGATGGCACCCCATGGCACTGGGACACAACTGGGATACAGCGAGGGGAGGGCAGGGGAGGGCACCCCATGGCACTGGGGCACAACTGGGACACAGGGAGGGGAGGGCACCCCATGGCACTGGGACACAACTGGGACACAGGGAGGGGAGGGCAGGGGATGGCACCCCATGGCACTGGGACACAACTGGGATACAGCGAGGGGAGGGCAGGGGAGGGCACCCCATGGCACTGGGGCACAACTGGGACACAGGGAGGGGATGGCACCCCATGGCACTGGGACACAACTGGGACACAGGGAAGGGAGGGCACCCCATGGCACTGGGACACAACTGGGACACAGGGAGGGGAGGGCAGGGGATGGCAGAGCAGCTCAGGCACCCCAGGGACACCCAACAGCTTGATCAGCTCCCCCCTTCCCCCAGGAACCTGCCCCCCCCTCGGCTTACGTCAAGTTTGTAGGGCATGGACTCGAAGAAGATGGACGTTGCCGAGATCCTCTTGACATCTGACATGTAGCCGTGTGTGAGGCTGCAGGGGAAGGCAGAGGTGGGGGATCAGGCTGGGGCCCCCCCCAGGAGGCACCAAACTCCAGGTTGCCCCCACCCTGCTACATACTGGCCCCCGTCGGGCAGGTCCAGCCCCATGAGTCGGTCGTGGGGCTGCAGCAGGGCCGTGTAGGCCGCGAAGTTGGCTGGAGACCCCGAATAGGGCTGAACGTTGACACCCCACCGGGCCGGATCCAGGTCGAAGGCCTCCAGAGCCCGCTGCTCGCACAGCAGCTCTATCTGATCCACCACCTCGGCCCCCCCGTAGTACCTGGGGGAGAAGGGAGGTGGTTACTGAGGTTGGGGGGGGGCCGTTTCCCCTGCCAGCCCCACCACCTCCCACCCTGCCCCACAGGAGACCTTGGTGGAGAGGACAGCCTCCCCCCAGCAGCCTCCCCTCAGCAGCATCCCCTCCTTGGCCTTCCCTTAACCTTTCCTGTTGCTCCCGGCTGCGGGAGGACCCCTGATGCC
>NW_015091166.1:364096-367056 GCF_001431845.1 Calidris pugnax | reverse complement strand
CGTCCCCCAGGACCCCCGTCCCCCACCTCAGAGGCGATGAGCTCCAGCCCCCGGCACTGCCGATCCTTCTCCTTCTGGAGCAGGTTCCACATCTCGGGGTCGCTCTCAGCCAGGCTCTCCTGCCCCGTCCAACCGGGCACGTGCCCCGTGGCAGCGGCCGCAGCGGTGCCACGTTGTGCCCGCTGGATGCTGGTGGTCACCACCCGACCGGCACATCGCTGCAGGGTCTGCGCAGGAGAAGGGTTTGGGGGGGGGGGGGCTGACAGGCTGTGACCCCCCATAGCCGGGGGGCAGGGTCCCTGACCCCCAAAGCACCCCTACGACGGTAGGTGAAGGCTGTGACCCCCCCATAGCCGGGGGGCAGGGTCCCTGACCCCCAAAGCACCCCTACGACGGTAGGTGAAGGCTGTGACCCCCCCATAGCCGGGGGGCAGGGTCCCTGACCCCCAAAGCACCCCTACGACGGTAGGTGAAGGCTGTGACCCCCCCATAGCCGGGGGGCAGGGTCCCTGACCCCCAAAGCACCCCTACGACGGTAGGTGAAGGCTGTGACCCCCCCATAGCCGGGGGGCAGGGTCCCTGACCCCCAAAGCACCCCTACGACGGTAGGTGAAGGCTGTGACCCCCCCATAGCCGGGGGGCAGGGTCCCTGACCCCCAAAGCACCCCTACGACGGTAGGTGAAGGCTGTGACCCCCCCATAGCCGGGGGGCAGGGTCCCTGACCCCCAAAGCACCCCTACGACGGTAGGTGAAGGCTGTGACCCCCCCATAGCCGGGGGGCAGGGTCCCTGACCCCCAAAGCACCCCTACGACGGTAGGTGAAGGCTGTGACCCCCCCATAGCCGGGGGGCAGGGTCCCTGACTCCCAAAGCACCCCCACAACGGTAGGCGAAGACTGTGACCCCCCATAGCCGGGGGGCAGGGTCCCTGACCCCCAAAGCACCCCTACGACACTAGGTGAAGGCTGTGACCCCCCCATAGCCGGGGGGCAGGGTTCCTGACCCCCAAAGCACCCCTACAACAGTAGGTGAAGGCTGTGACCCCCCATAGCCGGGGGGCAGGGTCCCTGACCCCCAAAGCACCCCTACGACACTAGGTGAAGGCTGTGACCCCCCCATAGCCGGGGGGCAGGGTCCCTGACCCCCAAAGCACCCCTACAACAGTAGGTGAAGGCTGTGACCCCCCCATAGCCGGGGGGCAGTGCCCCAGACCCCCAAAGCACCCCTACAACGGTAGGTGAAGGCTGTGACCCCCCATAGCTGGGGGACAGGACCCCTACAACGGTAGGTGAAGGCTGTGACCCCCCATAGCCGGGGGGCAGGGTCCCTGAACCCCAAAGCACCCCTACGACAGTAGGTGAAGGCTATGACCCCCCCATAGCCGGGGGGCAGGGTCCCCGACCCCCAAAGCACCCCTACAACGGTAGGGGAAGGCTGTGACCCCCCATAGCTGGGGGGCAGGACCCCTACAACGGTAGGGGAAGGCTGTGACCCCCCATAGCTGGGGGGCAGGACCCCTACAACGGTAGGGGAAGGCTGTGACCCCCCATAGCTGGGGGGCAGGACCCCTACAACGGTAGGGGAAGGCTGTGACCCCCCATAGCTGGGGGGCAGGACCCCTACAACGGTAGGGGAAGGCTGTGACCCCCCATAGCTGGGGGGCAGGACCCCTACAACGGTAGGGGAAGGCTGTGACCCCCCATAGCTGGGGGGCAGGACCCCTACAACGGTAGGGGAAGGCTGTGACCCCCCATAGCTGGGGGGCAGGACCCCTACAACGGTAGGGGAAGGCTGTGACCCCCCATAGCTGGGGGGCAGGACCCCTACAACGGTAGGGGAAGGCTGTGACCCCCCATAGCTGGGGGGCAGGACCCCTACAACGGTAGGGGAAGGCTGTGACCCCCCATAGCTGGGGGGCAGGACCCCTACAACGGTAGGGGAAGGCTGTGACCCCCCATAGCTGGGGGGCAGGACCCCTACAACGGTAGGGGAAGGCTGTGACCCCCCATAGCTGGGGGGCAGGACCCCTACAACGGTAGGGGAAGGCTGTGACCCCCCATAGCTGGGGGGCAGGACCCCTACAACGGTAGGGGAAGGCTGTGACCCCCCATAGCTGGGGGGCAGGACCCCTACAACGGTAGGGGAAGGCTGTGACCCCCCATAGCTGGGGGGCAGGACCCCTACAACGGTAGGGGAAGGCTGTGACCCCCCATAGCTGGGGGGCAGGACCCCTACAACGGTAGGGGAAGGCTGTGACCCCCCATAGCTGGGGGGCAGGACCCCTACAACGGTAGGGGAAGGCTGTGACCCCCCATAGCTGGGGGGCAGGACCCCTACAACGGTAGGGGAAGGCTGTGACCCCCCATAGCTGGGGGGCAGGACCCCTACAACGGTAGGGGAAGGCTGTGACCCCCCATAGCTGGGGGGCAGGACCCCTACAACGGTAGGGGAAGGCTGTGACCCCCCATAGCTGGGGGGCAGGACCCCTACAACGGTAGGGGAAGGCTGTGACCCCCCATAGCTGGGGGGCAGGACCCCTACAACGGTAGGGGAAGGCTGTGACCCCCCATAGCTGGGGGGCAGGACCCCTACAACGGTAGGGGAAGGCTGTGACCCCCCATAGCTGGGGGGCAGGACCCCTACAACGGTAGGGGAAGGCTGTGACCCCCCATAGCTGGGGGGCAGGACCCCTACAACGGTAGGGGAAGGCTGTGACCCCCCATAGCTGGGGGGCAGGACCCCTACAACGGTAGGGGAAGGCTGTGACCCCCCATAGCCGGGGGCAGGGTCCCTGACCCCCAAAGCACCCTACAACAGTGGGTGAAGGCTGTGACCCCCCATAGCCGGGGGGCAGGGTCCCTGACCCCCAAAGCACCCCTACAACGGTAGGTGAAGGCTGTGACCCCCCCTAGCCGGGGGGCAGGGGCCCTGACCCCCAAAGCACCCCTACATCCGTAGGT
>NW_015091166.1:360796-362019 GCF_001431845.1 Calidris pugnax | reverse complement strand
CAGTGTGGGGGTGATGGGGGACACCGTGCAGTGGGGACAGGGTGTAGGACCCCCCCCCAAACCCCCCAAGGCCCCATCCGCCTCCAGCTCTGGTGCCCGCCGGCCGGCCGGGCCGTCAGCCGAAATAGGGGTTGTCGTGTTGGAAGTTGTAGTCGGGACAGACCTTCTGGACCAACTTGTAGTCGATGCTGAGGAAGGAGATGAAGATGCAGATGACCTTGAAGGGCTTGGCGCAGAGCCAGGCGGCGTGGCTCTGCGTGTGCTCGGTGAAACACACCTTGGAAGGGTCGTACAAGCAAGGCTTGTTCTTCCTCGCCCGGTTGGTCTTCTCGTACTCCACGTGGCAGTTGAGGGCCTTGACCGGGCGCCCTTCGGGTAAGGTGCTCTGTTGAGGGGGTGAAAAGGGAAGCGGCGGGGGGGCTGGCACCAACACCTCGAAACCCACCGCTTTGGAAGGGGGCACGATGCTGACGGAGACGTTGCCCAGGCTGGAGGAGTTGTGGCGGAAATAAACGCTGAAGGTGCCGTTGATGTGGTCCACGATCTTCCCCGTCACCAGGAGGCTGAACTTGAGCGTCTTGATGTTGAAGTAGAAGTCGCCCCAACCGAAAATCTTCTTGGTGCGGCCGGATTTGAGCGTGGGCTTACGGCGGGCGCGGGGGCTGGGCAGGTCCCCCGTCGTCTGGTTCTTCTGCCAGTCCCAGGGGCTCCGACCAGCGCCCAAGGGGGTCCCCGCGCCCTGGGGGGGCTCAGCTGGAATCAGCTTCCTGGGGTCGAGCATCGGGGGCTTCAAGGTGCCGTAGGGGACATCTTTGAGGAGGCCAGAGGTGCCCAGCTCCAGGTACCCCAAGGTCTTGGCGATGTGGCCCCCAGCACACACCGTCTGGGGGGATAGAGGGCAAAGACTGTAGGAGCTGTGTCTGCCACCCTCTTGCCTGCCACCCTCTTGCCCGCCACCCTCTTGCTTGCCACCCTCTTGCCCGCCACCCTCTTGCCCACCACCCTCTTGCCCATCCTCCTGCCCGTCCCCACGAGCCCTCCTGTGACTGTGTACCCCTCCATCCCTCCCGTGGCCACGCACCCCACCAGCACCGTGCACCCCATTGGTACCGTTGCCCCTCCATCTGCTGTGCCCCCCCAAGCCTGGCTGCACTCTGCCCCCCCAGAGCCCCCCACAAGGCTGTTCTTGATCCCCCAGGAGTCAGGGCTGCATCTGCAGCATC
>NW_015091166.1:359168-360443 GCF_001431845.1 Calidris pugnax | reverse complement strand
GCTTTCTGCATTCAAGCAAGGGAGGGAATTCACAATAAAAGCAGGAAAGACGGGAAAGAAAGAAGGAAAAATCATAGAATCATAGAATCATAGAATTGCCCAGGCCGGAAGGGACCTCCAAAGGGCATCTCGTCCCACCCCCCCGCAGTCAGCAGGGACACCCCCAACTAGACCAGGTTGCCCCATCGAGCCTCCCCTTGAATATCTCCAGGGAAGGGGCCTCAACCACCTCCCTGGGCAACCTGTCCCAGTGCTCCACCACCCTCCCAGTGAAGAACCCTCTCCTCATCTCCAGTCTCAAGCTGTTCCCCTCCAGCTTGAAGCCATTGCCCCTCGTCCTGTCACTGCAGCCCTTTCTAAACAGGCTCTCCCCAGCCTTCCTGTAGCCCCCCCTCAGGTACTGGAAGGCTGCTCTTAGGTCTCCCCGGAGCCTCCTCTTCTCCAGGCTGAACAACCCCAGCTCCCTCAGCCTGTCCTCGGAGCAGAGGTGCTCCATCCCCCTCATCATCCTCGTGGCCCTCCTCTGGACCCTCTCCATCAGGTCCATGTCCTTCTTCTATTGAGGGCTCCAGCCCTGCACACAAGACTCCAGGTGAGGTCTCACCAGAGCAGAGCAAAGTGGCAGAATCCCCTCTCTGGACCTGCTGGCAACGCAGCTTTTGATGCAGCCCAGGATGGGATTGACCTTCTGGGCTGTGAGTGCCCACTGCCTGCTCCTGTCCAGCTTCTCCTCCACCAGCCCCCCCAAGTCCCTTTCCTCAGGGCTGCGAGGTCCCTGCACCGGCGTGGGGATGGCACCCCGTCCCACACAGCGCCAGGAGCCCCTGGCAGGGCTCGCCCAGGGTGAGAAGAGGCAGGTCCTCTCCTGGGGGGGGGGGGTAAATGGAGGCAGGGAGCTGCGATGGAGACCATCTGCCTGGTGTCTCCCACCTGGGCGAGCTGCGAGCGTGGTGAAGGAGGCACCGACGGGCACTGGGCACACCTAGAGATGCCAGGGCTTGGGTGTCACACGGCAGAACCTGGACACCCCAGTCCAGAAAAGCACCCTGCACACTGAGGGGGCTGGGACCCACCTCTCTGAGGTGCCAGCAGGGACAGGGCTGCAGTGTCCCCTCCCTGATGGTTCCCCACGGCCATCGCTCTGCCTGTCCAACTGCCAGGACCACCACCAGCAGTGGTGGGCAGAGCCAGCTGGCACCTCTTCAGCCCTGGGACACCATCTCTGACGTGTCCCACGTCCCTTTCTTGCCCAAGCTTGCCTGTCCCCCACCACCC
>NW_015091166.1:357767-359158 GCF_001431845.1 Calidris pugnax | reverse complement strand
CCCCCCCCCTGCTGCTGTTTCCCCCCCCCATCGCTCAGCCTGGCTGCTCCTGGCTCCGCAGCCCGGTGCCCCGCGTGCCCCTGCGTGCCCTGCCAGCTGCTCCCGGCACGCAGGATGCTGCTCCGTCAGCCCCGGCCTCGTCAATCACTGTCACCCAGGAGCTGGCAGGTGCTCGGGCTGCTCTGGCAGTTTTTTTTTGGCTCTGGACGACCTGTTTTCCCAAGGGGATGCGGGGAGGAGAGGAGCAGGGAAGGAGGGGGGGACGAGCAGAGGCGGCAGCTGGAAGGGTCTGGGGGGGAAATAGGGGGACTGTGCCCCCCCCCAGGGAAACTGAGGTGCTGAATCGGAGCCAGTGGAGCTGGAGGCAGGGCAGGAGGGGCTGGGGAGGGCTCATGGCTCCTGCCTGCCATCGCTGGGGTCTCATCCTGGCTCCAGCCGCCGTGGCAGAACGGCTCGATGCTGTTTCCCTTCACAGGGCATCACTCTCTTCCCACACCCCCCCTCAGAGAGGGCTGAGCCCCCCCCGAGCCCTTCAGCCAGGTCTGTATGTGGGGACTGATCCCTGCTGGGCACCCACCAGGGTCAGAACAACCCCGGGGGGAGCTGCCCCGACCACGGGCCCCCGCGTTTGCCACCCGCTCCTCTTCACAGCTGCTGAATGGAGCCTCCGGCCAGGCTGCTCACTGCTGTCTCTGGGATCTATTGCCTTATCCCCCTAATGCTGCCTGTGCCGGGATGAGCCTGTAAATCTACTCTGGCGTGTGCTCACTCTCGCCCACCGCACCGGCACCGGCACCGGAGGCAGCTGGAGCCGTCGCTGCCGGTACCGGCCATACTGGTCCCGGCCACTCCAGGCAGGGCTGCCTGGCCCAGGGTCCATGGGGGGGTCTCAGCCCAGCCCTGGGAGGGGGGCTGCGCAGTGGGAAGCTGTTGCTGAGCATCCCCGCAGCCCCCCGCCCCGCTCTGGCCGTCCCCCAGCTCCCTCCCCAATCTCTCTTTGAGCGCGGCTGCTGCCTTCGCCCTTATCTATATTTCAAGGCAGCTTCAAAGCCGGGTGCCTTCACCAGCCAGAGAGAGAGAGAGAGAGAGAGGGAGCGAGCGCGGCAGGACCATGAGATGGAGAGATAAATGGGGGGAGGGGGGAGAAGGGCAGCCCCCCCCCAGTACCCCCCACTCCGGCCAGGAGAGCAGTGTTTTGTGGGGGGACGACGACGACGACAACGGCCCCGGTGAGACCTGCTCCCCCTCCGCCCCAGCTAAAGTCCATCATTAATCCCAGCTGCACGTATCCATCAGCCCCCCCGTGTCCCGCCGTGGGGAGGCAGTGGGTCTCCCCTCTCCCTGAGGGGCACCGGTAACCCCACAACTGGAAGGGGAGCCCCCCCCCCCCC
>NW_015091166.1:353726-357375 GCF_001431845.1 Calidris pugnax | reverse complement strand
TTCCCCCCCCCGGGAGGTGCTGGGGGAGCAGGGGATGAAAGGGAATTGCAGAGCAGGGCAGCGACTGCCGATACAGCCAGGGCTATCGATCGCGGCACCAGCGCAGGCCGGGGCCGCGGCCAACACAGGGGTGTGGGGGAGACCCTCACCCCCCAGAGCCCCCGGTGCAGCCCCAGGAGGACGGACGGGGGTCTCGGAGCCTGCAAAAAAGGGACATGGTAGGAGGGGGGGGCACATCAAGCCCCTTCCACGACAGCACTGAGGGGAGCCAAGGTCACCCCCCTGCCCCCTGCCAGTCAGCATTCCGGGCAGGTCCCGCTCACACCTCGCCTTAAATATTAATGGTTCTGCTCCTGCGGGGTTGGGGGTGCAGCACACACACACACACACACACACACACGTGCAGGTGAACCTCTCGGACACGCGTGTCCATGGGGGGCCCTGCACGGGGGTGTGCAGACCCCTCCTCCCCTCCCTCCCAGTCCGCACCAGTACCTATCCCCTGTGCTGGGGAGGGATGTGCCCAGCTCCACGGCCGGGCTCTGGCTGCCACGCACCAGTTGGGTGTTTATCTGGTACGACTGGTGTTTATCTGGTACGACTGGTGTTTATCTGCTACGCTGGGTTTTTCCTGTTACACACGAGCTGCTGCATCCACACGTTACCCCAAGACAACGATAATAGGTTTTTGCTGCTCTCAAGCCCCTTGTGCACTTTTCCAGGGGGTGTGTGTGGGTGTGTGTGTGTGTGCACAGCTGCCGGGTGTCCGCAGGCACCCGTGTGTGTGCAAGGAGCCAGGCAAGGATGAGGGAAGGGCTGGGGGTGGCTGCAGAGGGACTAGGAAGGCTCTCGGTGCCGGCATCAATTTGGCTTGTCAGGCCCAACGGTGATGGCCACTCACATCCCATTTGCTGGCAGGGCCAAGCGCCGGCAGCTGCTCCCCCGAGACCCACGGTCACCTTGGTGGAGGGGAGAGGATGAGCACGGGGAGGGCAGGGGGAACTGGTTGCCCCAACGTGGGCTGTGAGGAGCTCCCGGCACCCCCAGAACAAGGCCATGGCCGATGGGTACCATCTGAAGGCAAAGCAGCCCCTGCCTGTTTTGGGACAACCCTCACCAAAGGGCTTGTCCCCACATCCACCCCGTCCCCCTCCTCGGTGGGGGTCGGTGGCAGAGCAGGCTCTGATCTGCTGATGGTGTGTGGGGGGGTCTCCCCATGGGCGCGGGGTCAAGCCGGTCTCTCCCCCTGTCACCCCGCCGCCTTCGTTAGTGCAAGGAGATTAATTGGAGGTGGTGAGCGACAATCCCCGTGGGCCCGCTCCCCCCGGCGCGGCGCAGCCCGGGGCGGTGTGGCATTTCCAAAGGTTAGCAGCAAACAAGGTGCCTCTGACAGCTCCCATTTATCTCGCCGGCGCCGCGCGGGTGCTAATGCGGTGGCAGGGTGAGGCGGTGACGCAGTGGGGCTCTGCTGGGCTGCGGGGAGGGACCCCGGCAACACCCAGGCGTGCAACGCACATCCCAGCCACCACACCTGGGCACGGGGCACACTTATGCCCGTCCCTGTGTGCCCACGCCTGCACCCGCAGGGGCACCGAGATGCCCGGTGCCCACCTGGCAGGCGTGCGGGTGAACGCAACAAATGCTTGTGGGTTGCTTGTGCGTGCACGCCTCGCCAGTTGTGCACCCAGTGCCTCCATTTGTCCTGCACATCCCCGTGAGCACACAAGCTCCAACAGGGGAGGTTTAGATTGAACATTAGGAAGGAATTTTTCACCAAAAAGAGTGGTCGGGCGTTGGAAGAGGCTGCCCAGGGAGGGGGTGGAGTCCCCATCCCTGGCTGTGTTGAAGGGCCGTTTAGATGCAGTGCTGAGGGACATGGTGTAGGGACGGACTTTGAAGAGGAGGGGAGATGGTTGGACTCGATGATCCCAAAGGTCTCTTCCAACCTCAATGATTCTATGATTCTACATGCACCGTGACACACTCACGCGTGACACGAGGTGGCTTTTCGTTTGTGCCTTCGTGGTGGCACCCCTGCCCCTCGGCGTGTCTGTGTGATCATCCCTGTGCCCCGGGATGAACGTGCTCCTGGTAATGAAGGGCTAATTAAAGTCCCCACGAGGTGGTGATGACTCCTCGGTGCCAGGGGAATGAATTAACCTGCTGCTGGGCACATCTGGGCTGGCTCCAGGCTGCTGGTGGAGCTGGGAGGAACCCGGGGGCAGCAAGGTGAGACCTGGCCTGGCCACCCATCCCTGCCTGGGGGGGCTGTGACAGAGGACGTTGCTCCTCCGGGAGTGAGGACTCAAGGGCAAAAGGATGGGGAGTGGGGCAGGTGATGGGGGGGGTGGACAATCTCTGGAGAAAGGGCAGAGCCCCCATCTCAACCTCACAAGCACCAGAGGAGAAAGAAACCCAGTGGGATGTCCCCAGCAGCCACCCCCCTGTCCCACTGAGTCCCAGCTCAAAGAGGTTTGAGAGCCCTGGGCAGGGGTGTCCAGGGGGGGGGTTGGCTCTGCCAGGGACACAGTGGGGCAAAAGGGGGATACTGAACCTGCCCCACTCCCAGGCACGGGGGGGTCGAGCTGGTGACAGACAGGGACAAGCCAGGATGTGCTCAAGCACATCCTGCCACACACACACACACACAGTTGTGGTGACACCAGACAAATCCTGCCCCTTGGACGTGAGCTCAGCACCACCACCCAAAAGTCTCCTCAATCCTCCCTCTGCCTCTTCTGTGCTGCTGCAACCACCAGGGGTTTGCAGCCCCCTCCCTGCACGGGGTCCTACGGGGGGACTGCAGGACCCGCAGCACCAGGACGAGCAAACCCAGCACATCCTCGGCGAGGGCAGAGCTTGGAGAAGCTCTTTCCAAAGCCAAACCCAGCACCAGGTCGTCACGGAGCCACCAGCACCCATCCTGCACCCATCCTGCACCCATCCTGCACCCATCCATCCTGCACCCATCCTGCACCCATCCTGCACGTGCTGCCCGCGGCAGGACCCGCACCAGGGTCCCCGCTGCCGGTGACACCGCAGCCCGAGGGCTGGTGTCACCTCAGGCAGGACCACGACCCACGCAGGGCCCGGAGAAACCAGCTCCCCACAGATTCATTCGCCTTCACCCCCTAAACAGACACCTCGCTCCTTGCAGACAGAAAAAAAATATGCAAATGCTGCAGCTTTATTAACGCGCTCGGCACGCGCTGGCTAATAAATATTTCATAGCCCGAGTAGGACTTTTTTTTTCCCCCTCCTTCTTCTTTCTTTCGGTTTGGTTCCTTTTCCCTGTCACTCGTTTCCTGCCTTTTCTTTTTCTCAGCCATTGTTTTATTTATTTATTACTTTTAAGGGTTTCATGGTGAGACAGGAGCTGGTAGGTGGCTGGTTGGGGGGGAGCAGGGAAAAAAATGTACATCCCTGGTCTCTCCCCCCACGGGTGAAAAAGAAAAGTGCTGTTAAGAGCAAAGGAAAAAAATATAATAGAAGGGAGGAGACGGCACCAGGCAAAGGATTCGGGGCTTGTGTGAGTCATTGGACTCAAGGAAGAAAAGAGAATGAAGGAGAAAATGAGGAGATAAACGGAGCGGGAAGGGGGAGAGGGGGGTGCAGGCGGGTGAGCATGAGCCGGGGGGTGGTGAGGGGA
>NW_015091166.1:351662-352887 GCF_001431845.1 Calidris pugnax | reverse complement strand
CCAAAATGCCCCCATCTCCCCCCACGGCGCACTCCCGGCCAGCCAGGGTTTATTCTCCCCAAAAGAAGGTAGGGAGGAGGAGCAGCAGGGACACAGCTGTCCCCCGCATCCCCCCAATTACCCCCCCGGCAGCAGTGACTAATTAAACCTCCCCAGGGCATCACTGGGGCTGCACCATCTCGGGGTCACAAGGATTGTGCCCCACTGCAGCCGGGCACCGGGTCCTGCCAGGAGGCAGGGATGAGGGGTCCCTGCAGCAGCGACTAATTAAACCTCCCCAGGGCCCTCAAGGGCAGCAGCGACTAATTAAACCCCCCCCAGGGCCCTCAAGGGCATCGTTGGGGCTGCACCATCCCGGGGTCACAAGGACTGTGCCCCACTGCAGCCGGGCACTGGGTCCTGCCAGGAGCCAGGGATGAGGGGTCCCTGCAGCCCACCATGAGGTGCCCCCACAGCCCCCCTGGAGCCCCCAGGGCCAGATTCAGCCCTGCTCTGCAGGCACCACCCTGCCCAGGCTCCCAGACCCAGGCAGATGCCAGGGGGGGTGTAAAGCATCCCTCTGGCCGCCGAGGAGCAGAGGGCTCCGCTGCCCAGTGCCAGGGGGGGCAGGAGGAAGAATAAGAGGGTCTTTGCCCACGGGGACACCCCCCACGGCCACCCCAGCCCCTGTGACAGCAACGAGGGGGTCGGTGGCACCGGTGGCACCAGGTTGAGCAACCTGCTGTGTTCACAGCCAGCCCTGGTGCGAGCAACAGGGTCTGATGGGGATTTATTTGGGGAGGGGAAAATTAATTCCACCCCCCCTCCCCGTGAGCACAGGGCCCTGCAGGCTCTTTGCAGCTGATCATTTCTGCAGGCTTGGGCGCTCGTTTCCACAATGACTTTTCCTTTTGCAACAGCGATCAGGAAAAAAAAGGCAAGGGAGGGGGGGGAAACCACGGGCAGAGGGACGTGATTATTTCTTTAGCAGCAATCGGAGCGGCTGGAGAGGAAGCTTCATCTTTCCTGGCCCATTTACCTTCAGCGCCCGAGCGCGAAGGCTGAGCCAGGCAGCTCTTCAGAGATGCTGGAGCTTGGCCAGGGCAGGCTTGGGGGGGGACAGGGGGGGCTACCGGGGGGTCTCAGCGAGGCATCGCCCCACCGGTGAGCGGGACTGGGTCCCTAGGAGGAGGACTGGGTCCCTAGGAGGAGGAGCTGTGGATGCAGGGTTGGGGGGGGGGGGAAA
>NW_015091166.1:348336-349229 GCF_001431845.1 Calidris pugnax | reverse complement strand
CCCCCCCCAAACCTCGTCAGGAGGCTGAGCTGCGCCACGCTCCAGGCTCCAGCCTTATTGAATCTCCCAGCTCAAGGTGCAAAGGGCACCAGAGGGAAGAGTTATTAAAAAAAGGGAAATGAGTCGCTTTGGAAACCTTCTTTCGGAATAACATCGCGTGTTTGTTTGGCGATAGATTAGCTCAGCCGTGCTGAGCACACAGCGCAGCCCCGGCCCGCCCGGGGGGGATCCGCAGGAGCCCGGAGAGGGGGGGACACTCAGAGCTGCTCCCCCGGCACCGATGGGCACCATCCGGGCACCATCCTGCCAGGGCTGGTCCCTGCAGCTCCATCCCCAAAAGGGACCCCTGGCCAGACGGGGGTTTGAAGGGCTGCACCACCACCCGAACCCTATTTCCTCTCCACTGGTCCCAAATGGGGCACCCATCCCCGAGCCAGTACCCGCTGGTCCCAAATGGGGCACCCATCCCCGAGCCAGTACCCACTGGTCCCAAATGGGGCACCCATCCCCGAGCCAGCACCCACTGGTCCCAAATGGGGCACCCATCCCCGAGCCAGTACAGGGTTCCATTCTCCCCATTAGTGGGAGCTGAGAGGGGGTGAAAGGGGGTGTCCTTGCCCCAAAAAGGGTGGTGGCATCTGCTTAAGAGCAAAGCCATCTGGCAGCCAACAGCCCGGTGGCCGCGTGGCAGGTCCTGGGTGACAGGGGACCCGAGTGGGGTGAGGGTCCCATCGTGCCAGCCTCCCCCTGGCACGGCCACCGGCACCACGAGGCAGGATTTTCCTTGGGAAGGGTTAATCCAGGAAGGAAAACCTGCCAGCAACACTCCAGGTGCTTTGCAGACACCCGTTATCTCACCTCCTCCCCCAGGAAGGAGGGAAACCGAGGCACGG
>NW_015091166.1:346907-347500 GCF_001431845.1 Calidris pugnax | reverse complement strand
CCGCTCCCCCCCAGACCCCACCCCACCCTCCATCCCTGCTGCACCCCCTCCACTCTCCCTCCCGGCTGCACCCACCCCACTCTCCATCCTGGCTGCACCCCATTCTCCATCCCAGCAGCACCCCACTCTCCATCCCAGCAGCCACCCCACTCTCCATCCTGGCTGCACCCCATTCTCCATCCTGGCTGCACCCCATTCTCCATCCTGGCTGCACCCCACTCTCCATCCCGGCTGCACCCCCCTCCACCACTGGCTCTTGCCCAGCACCTGGTATGGATCAGGCCACCACCTGAGCAGCGGGGACAGAGCTGGGGTGAGGAAGGACACCCGGGGTCCTGGCTCCAGCCCTGAGCTGCTGCACCCCATTCTCCATCCCAACAGCACCCCACTCTCCATCCCAACAGCACCCCACTCTCCATCCCAGCACCCACCCCACTCTCCATCCCGGCTGCACCCCCTCCACTCTCCCTCCCGGCTGCACCCACCCCACTCTCCATCCTGGCTGCACCCCACTCTCCATCCCAGCACCCACCCCACCCCACTCTCCATCCCAGCTGCACCCCCCTCTCCATCCCCCCCGCCCCCACCCCACT
>NW_015091166.1:346555-346838 GCF_001431845.1 Calidris pugnax | reverse complement strand
GCCCCCCACTCTCCATCCCGGCAGCCCCCCACTCTCCCTCCCGGGGGGCCGGTGGCACGCTGCCCCCCCTCCACCACTGGCTCTTGCCCAGCACCTGGTATGGATCAGGCCACCACCTGAGCAGCGGGGACAGAGCTGGGGTGAGGAAGGACACCCGGGGTCCTGGCTCCAGCCCTGAGCTGCTGCACCCCATTCTCCATCCCAACAGCACCCCACTCTCCATCCCAGCAGCACCCCACTCTCCCTCCCGGCTGCACCCACCCCACCCTCCATCCCGGCTGCC
>NW_015091166.1:336646-338142 GCF_001431845.1 Calidris pugnax | reverse complement strand
AGCAGAGGCTGGGGGGGGCCATTGCAGAACCGCGCGGACGTGTGGAGACAGAATGAATCAAAGGTAAAGGAGAAATAAGCAGCGGGGAGGGAGAGAGGGAGAAATGAAGGGAAAGGAGAGGGAAAGGGATGAGAAAGGGAAAGGGATGAAGAAGGGAAAGGGAAAGGGATGAGGAAGGAAAAGGGAAAGGGATGAGAAAGGGAAAGGGAAAGGGATGAGGAAGGAAAAGGGAAAGGGATGAGGAAGGAAAAGGGAAAGGGATGGGGAAGGAAAAGGGAAAGGGGTGAGGAAGGAAAAGGGAAAGAGATGAGGAGGGAAAAGGGAAAGGAATGAGGAAGGAAAAGGGATGAGGAAGGGAAAGGGAAAGGGATGAGAAAGGGAAAGGGATGAGGAAGGAAAAGGGAAAGGGATGAGGAAGGAAAAGGGAAAGGAATGAGGAAGGAAAAGGAAAGGGGATGAGGAGGGAAAAGGGAAAGGGATGAGGAAGGGAAAGGGAAAGGAATGGGGAAGGGAAAGGGATGAGGAAGGAAAAGGAAAAGGAATGAAAAAGGGAAAGGGAAAGGGATGAGAAAGGAAAAGGGATGAGAAAGGGAAAGGGAAAGGGATGAGGAAGGAAAAGGGAAAGGGATGGGGAAGGAAAAGGGAAAGGGATGAGGAAGGAAAAGGGGAAGGGGTGAGGAAGGGAAAGGGAAAGGGAAAGGAATGAGAAAGGGAAAGGGATGAGGAAGGAAAAGGGAAAGGGAAAGGGATGAGGAAGGGAAAGGGAAAGGGATGAGGAAGGGAAAGGGATGAGGAAGGGAAAGGGAAAGGGATGAGGAAGGAAAAGGAATGAGGAAGGAAAAGGGAAAGGGATGAGAAAGGAAAAGGGAAAGGGATGAGGAAGGAAAAGGGGAAGGGATGAGGAGGGAAAAGGGAAAGGAATGAGGAAGGGAAAGGGATGAGGAAGGAAAAGGGAAAGGGACGAGGAAGGCAAAGGGCAGTGCCGATGCGGAGCAGGGGGCTGGAGGAGTCCTGGCACCGCGAGGTTGTGGGGTCCCCGCCAGCCCCACACCAGCCCCACACCAGCCCCACGCCAGCCCCACAGCAGCCCCGGGCAGCGCGGGGTCTGTGCTGGCACCCACCCCAGCGGGGGCGATGGGCACTGGGGGGTCCACAACCGGGTGCAGGGAGCCCCCCCAGGGGAAGGTCCCATCTCCTGCTGCTGCCGTGGTGCCAGCGGCTGGTGGGAGACCCCCTGCCAGCCCCACAGCCCGTTCTCCCCACTCCTCCCCAGCCCCCCACGGCCCTCCCCTCCGTGCCCCTCTCCCTGCCCAGCCGGGTTCCCCCAACAACCCCCCAGGGACTCAAACGCTGGGGGTGTCCCCCCCCAGGAGCCCCAATTTCCCCCCTGGCCCCGGGGACGCAGAAGGGATGACCCCACTGTGTGGGGCCAACCCCATTGGCATGGACCCTGCGGACCCACACAGCCAGGGCCTCGCCCCACATCGCTGGAGCGA
>NW_015091166.1:329876-332463 GCF_001431845.1 Calidris pugnax | reverse complement strand
CCGGCCCCCGCCTGCCTCCTGCAATGGGTATCTGTGCCAGGCCCGGGCCCGGCAGCCCTTTGCCCCCCCCTCCTGCCCCTATGCCAGGGGGTCCGCCAGGTCGTCGTCCGCGCCCCTCGACAGCAGCTCCCGCTTCTCGTCCGTGCTGGCCAGCGAGTTGCGGCTGTTGTGGGCGCCCATGTACAGCGTGGCGTAGACGGGGTTGGTGAAGTTGGTGGGCTGTGAAGAAGGGGTGGGGGGGAGCAGGTGGGAGGGGGGCACGGAGGCAGCTCCATACCCCGGGGGTCCCTTGGCAAGAGCCCGCACCAACCGCGGCCTCCTCCCGGTGCGGTGCCACCGACCCTGCGGCTGCCACCATCCCCCTCCGCAGCCTCCACCCCCTCAAGGAGCAGCCCCAGGGAGCAGCAAAGTGCCCCCCAGCCTCAGCATGTGCCCCCCCCCACCTCAGCATCCCACACTTTGGGCCGGACCCCACACGGATGACGGCCCCTCCACCCCACGGAGGCCCCGCTCCTCACCTTGTCAGGGTCCAGGGCGAAGTCTGCGTCCAGCAGCTCCCCCACGTCGTCGTCGGGCTCCCCCTCGTACATTTTGTAGGTGGGGTTCCCGATCTCCACGTTCATGGCACCGTTCGTCATCCGCTGGTGCTGGAAGCCCTTGGCGCTGGGGAGGGTGTGAGACGGGGGGGTCAGTGCACCCAAGGGGGCTGCACCCTCCCAGGGGGTCCTGCTTGTCCCCACAATCAAGGATTTCAAGCCCCACATGGAGTATTTCCATCCTGGCTGGGTGATGCTCCCTCCCGGTCCCCCCCCAGAGCCCGGACTCACCCCTTAATCCTCCACTTGTACCAGACAAAAGCCACCACGGTGAGGAGGATGAGGAGCAGCAGGATGGGGATGACAATGGAGGCTGTTCCTGCGGGACGAGAGGGGCAGGTTTGGTCAGAGCATCCACGGGGGCATCAGGCAACCCCCCTTCACAGGCAAATATCATAGAATCATAAAATCATAGAATTGCCCAGGCCGGAAGGGACCTCCAAAGGGCATCTCGTCCCACCCCCCCGCAGTCAGCAGGGACACCCCCAACTAGACCAGGTTGCCCCATCGAGCCTCCCCTTGAATATCTCCAGGGAAGGGGCCTCAACCACCTCCCTGGGCAACCTGTCCCAGTGCTCCACCACCCTCACAGTAAAGAATTTATTCCTAATCTCCAATCTAAATCTGCTCTTCTCCATCTTAAAGCCATTTCCCCTCATCCTGTCACTACAGGCCTCTGTAAACAGGCTCTCCCCAGCCTTCCTGTAGCCCCACTCAGGTACTGGAAGGCCGCTAATTAGGTCTCCCCAGAGCCTCCTCTTCTCCAGGCTGAACAACCCCAGCTCCCTCAGCCTGTCCTCGGAGCAGAGGTGCTCCATCCCCCTCATCATCCTCGTGGCCCTCCTCTGGACCCTCTCCATCAGGTCCATGTCCTTCTTCTATTGAGGGCTCCAGACCTGCACACAAGACTCCAGGTGAGGTCTCACCAGAGCAAAGTGGCAGAATCCCCTCTCTGGACCTGCTGGCAACGCATCCTTTGATGCAGCCCAGGAGGCCAATCGCACCCCCCAGCCCCCCGCCCTGGGTTTGGTGTTGAGCCTCGTGGTGCTCCCCACATGTGGCTGCCCCACACGTACGGTTGCTCTGCTGCTCGCTGACGATGAAGTCCTCGCAGCGCGTCCCCGTCACCCCCGCCGGGCACCTGAGAGCGCGGGGAGAGACCGGGGTTAGCGGGGGCAGGAGGGCATGCGGGGAGGGGGAGGGAGAGGTTGGGGCACAGACCTGGGGGTCGGGGGGGGACACGACACACAGATTGGGCTCTGTCAGTCACCAAGTTCCCTCTGCTTGGGGGGGCAAGTAGCCCACCCGTAGCCCTCCCCCCCCCATCAGCCCCCAGCTCTGCTTACAGGCACTCGGGCAGCTGCGTCTTGTCGCTGATGGAGCAGGTCCCTCCGTGCAGGCAGTAGTTGTCGCAGGTCAGGCAGCTGGGTGCAATCTTGCCATCGGGGCAGCTGTGGGGCAGAGAGGTTCAGGCACACGTGTACCCCCAGCCTGACCCGGCCCCCCCACCCAGCACCCAGGACTCTGCTTGCCAGAGGCTGGTAGCCCATCCCTCCGGCACAGAATCCCAGAATCTTCTAGGTTGGAAGGGACCTTCAAGATCATCTTGTCCAACCGTCAACCTCACTGACAAAAATAGACACCCCCACAACAAACAAGGAGCATCATCACTAAACCAGACCTCCCAGCACCACATCAACCCGGCTTTTGAACACCTCCAGGGATGGGGCCTCAACCCCCTCCCTGGGCAGCCCATTCCAAGGGCTGAGAACCCTTTCAGGGAAAAAATTGTTCCTAATATCCAGCCTGAACCTCCCCTGGTGGGGAGGATTGTTCCGGCCCAGGTGCAGAACCTTGTATTTGCTCTTGTTGAACCTCATGAGGTTCACCTGTCCCTTCCCGGGACACCGGCCAGCGGCCACCCTTGACCCCGGGGTTTCACACCACGAGCCCCAGGTGTGCACTGGCCCCAGAGAAACAAAGAAGAATGG
>NW_015091166.1:325124-327102 GCF_001431845.1 Calidris pugnax | reverse complement strand
GGGAGCAGGTGGGAGGGGGGCACGGAGGCAGCTCCATACCCCGGGGGTCCCTTGGCAAGAGCCCGCACCAACCGCGGCCTCCTCCCGGTGCGGTGCCACCGACCCTGCGGCTGCCACCATCCCCCTCCGCAGCCTCCACCCCCTCAAGGAGCAGCCCCAGGGAGCAGCAAAGTGCCCCCCAGCCTCAGCATGTGCCCCCCCCCACCTCAGCATCCCACACTTTGGGCCGGACCCCACACGGATGACGGCCCCTCCACCCCACGGAGGCCCCGCTCCTCACCTTGTCAGGGTCCAGGGCGAAGTCTGCGTCCAGCAGCTCCCCCACGTCGTCGTCGGGCTCCCCCTCGTACATTTTGTAGGTGGGGTTCCCGATCTCCACGTTCATGGCACCGTTCGTCATCCGCTGGTGCTGGAAGCCCTTGGCGCTGGGGAGGGTGTGAGACGGGGGGGTCAGTGCACCCAAGGGGGCTGCACCCTCCCAGGGGGTCCTGCTTGTCCCCACAATCAAGGATTTCAAGCCCCACATGGAGTATTTCCATCCTGGCTGGGTGATGCTCCCTCCCGGTCCCCCCCCAGAGCCCGGACTCACCCCTTAATCCTCCACTTGTACCAGACAAAAGCCACCACGGTGAGGAGGATGAGGAGCAGCAGGATGGGGATGACAATGGAGGCTGTTCCTGCGGGACGAGAGGGGCAGGTTTGGTCAGAGCATCCACGGGGGCATCAGGCAACCCCCCTTCACAGGCAAATATCATAGAATCATAAAATCATAGAATTGCCCAGGCCGGAAGGGACCTCCAAAGGGCATCTCGTCCCACCCCCCCGCAGTCAGCAGGGACACCCCCAACTAGACCAGGTTGCCCCATCGAGCCTCCCCTTGAATATCTCCAGGGAAGGGGCCTCAACCACCTCCCTGGGCAACCTGTCCCAGTGCTCCACCACCCTCACAGTAAAGAATTTATTCCTAATCTCCAATCTAAATCTGCTCTTCTCCATCTTAAAGCCATTTCCCCTCATCCTGTCACTACAGGCCTCTGTAAACAGGCTCTCCCCAGCCTTCCTGTAGCCCCACTCAGGTACTGGAAGGCCGCTAATTAGGTCTCCCCAGAGCCTCCTCTTCTCCAGGCTGAACAACCCCAGCTCCCTCAGCCTGTCCTCGGAGCAGAGGTGCTCCATCCCCCTCATCATCCTCGTGGCCCTCCTCTGGACCCTCTCCATCAGGTCCATGTCCTTCTTCTATTGAGGGCTCCAGACCTGCACACAAGACTCCAGGTGAGGTCTCACCAGAGCAAAGTGGCAGAATCCCCTCTCTGGACCTGCTGGCAACGCATCCTTTGATGCAGCCCAGGAGGCCAATCGCACCCCCCAGCCCCCCGCCCTGGGTTTGGTGTTGAGCCTCGTGGTGCTCCCCACATGTGGCTGCCCCACACGTACGGTTGCTCTGCTGCTCGCTGACGATGAAGTCCTCGCAGCGCGTCCCCGTCACCCCCGCCGGGCACCTGAGAGCGCGGGGAGAGACCGGGGTTAGCGGGGGCAGGAGGGCATGCGGGGAGGGGGAGGGAGAGGGTGGGGCACAGACCTGGGGGTCGGGGGGGGACACGACACACAGATTGGGCTCTGTCAGTCACCAAGTTCCCTCTGCTTGGGGGGGCAAGTAGCCCACCCGTAGCCCTCCCCCCCCCATCAGCCCCCAGCTCTGCTTACAGGCACTCGGGCAGCTGCGTCTTGTCGCTGATGGAGCAGGTCCCTCCGTGCAGGCAGTAGTTGTCGCAGGTCAGGCAGCTGGGTGCAATCTTGCCATCGGGGCAGCTGTGGGGCAGAGAGGTTCAGGCACACGTGTACCCCCAGCCTGACCCGGCCCCCCCACCCAGCACCCAGGACTCTGCTTGCCAGAGGCTGGTAGCCCATCCCTCCGGCACAGAATCCCAGAATCTTCTAGGTTGGAAGGGACCTTCAAGATCATCTTGTCCAACCGTCA
>NW_015091166.1:280986-324785 GCF_001431845.1 Calidris pugnax | reverse complement strand
CTACTCACCACACTGTTCCTGATACAGGCCAGGATGCTGTTGGCTTTCTTGGCCGCCTGGGCACACTGCTGGCTCATGTTCAGCCGACAGTCGACCAACACCCCCAGGTCCTTTTCTGCCCAGCAGCTCTCCAGCCACTCTGCCCCCAGCCACAGGATGGGCTTGGGGAGAGACACCTCTATCACCTCCTCCCATTGCTGCCCTGAATCTGGCATCTCCCATCTGTGGCTGATCCCCAGCGACCAGGCCACAGGGACACCGGTGGGTTTTTTGGGTCCTTTTGCTCACCATCCCCTCCTTCCTCCCTTGAGCTCCATGTGGGCCACACCAACCCCCTGCAGCGCTACAGGCTGGGGGAAGTGTGGCTGGAGCTGCCTGGAGGAAAGAGACCTGGGGGTTCGAGTTGCCAAAGGGCTGAATATGAGCCACAGTGTGCCCAGGGGGGCAAGAAAGCCAATGGCATCCTGGCTTGTATCAAAAATAGTGTGAGCAGCAGAAGTAGGGAGGTGATTGTGCCCCTGTGCTCAGCACTGGGGAGGCCACACCTGGAGTGTTGTGTCCAGTTTTGGGCACCTCAATCCAAGAGAGATCTGGAGGTGCTGGAGCGAGTGCAGAGGAGGGCAACGAAGCTGGTGAGGGGGCTGGAGAATAAAATCTTATGAAGAGTGATTGAAAGAGCTGGGACTGTTTAGTGTGAGGAAGAGGAGGCGGAGGGGAGACCTCATCACCCTCTACAACTACTGGAAAGGACACTGTAGAGAGGTTGGTGCTGGTCTCTTCTCCCAGGGAGATTTAGGTTAGATACTAGGAAGAAATTCTTTACAGTGAGGGTGGTGAGGCACTGGAACAGGTTGCCCAGGGAGGTCGTGGATGCCCCATCACTGGAGGTGTTCAAGGCCAGGCTGGATGGCTATTTGAGCAACCTGGTCTAGTGGGAGGTGTCCCTGCCCATGGCAGGGGGGTTGGAACTAGATGATCTTTAAGGTCCCTTCCAACCCAAACCATTCTATGATTCTATGAATTAGTGACAGAAGGAGAGGGAATGGCTTCAAGCTCCAACAGGGGAGGTTTAGATTGAACATTAGGAAGGAATTTTTCACCCAAAGAGTGGTCGGGCGTTGGAAGAGGCTGCCCAGGGAGGGGGTGGAGTCCCCATCCCTGGCTGTGTTGAAGGGCCGTTTAGATGCAGTGCTGAGGGACATGGTGTAGGGGAGGACTTGGTAGAGTAGGGGAGATGGTTGGACTCAATGATCCCAAGGGTCTCTTCCAACCTGGACCATTCTATGATCCTATGTCCCTGGCACCTACATGCAGGAGACTTCTCCGCTCTGCTTGTTGATGCTGCACTTGCCCTCCTGGCACCGGGAGCACTTGTTGTCCTGGCACTGGGTGCCCTCGAACTGCGGAGGGCACCGGCACTGCTTGGCCCCGCTGGCCGTCATCTGGCACACGCCGTCGTTCTCACAGTAGTCGAAGCACTGCCCTGAGGGGGACGGGGGGGTCAGGGTGGGCAGCCCCACGCCGACCCCCCTGCAGGGCTGTCCATGGCCCCGCTCCCCCACAGAGCACCAAAACACCCCAGCTCCCCAGAGAGCGTCCCCCAGAACAGGGGGTCTGGGAGTCCAACCTCTCAGGGGCTGTCCCCAGAGGTCCCCAAAGAGCATCCCCCAGAAGTGGGGGGACCCAGCACCCCGACTGTCCCCAGAGGTCCCCAAAGAGCATCCCCCAGAAGTGGGGGGACCTGGCAGCCTGACTGTCCCCAGAGGTCCCCAAAGAGCATCCCCCAGAGCGGGGGGACCTGGCAGCCTGACTGTCCCCAGAGGTCCCCAAAGGGCATCCCCCAGAAGTGGGGGGACCCAGCACCCCGACTGTCCCCAGAGGTCCCCAAAGAGCGTCCGCCAGAAGCGGGGGGACGCAGCACCCCGACCGTCCCCGTCCCCCCTCGCCGCGGGCGGGCAGCACTCACGGTACTGGCAGCGGTCGCCGATGAAGGTGGGCAAGCAGCGGCAGTTGGGCTGGTTGCCCTGGTTGACGGTGCAGCTGCCGTTGTTCAGGCAGTAGTCGGTGCACACTTGCTGGTTGCACCGGGGGCCCGTGAAGCCGGTGGGGCAGCGGCAGGTGGGCATCCCTGCGAACCAGAGCCGTTATCACAGAATCACAGAATCACCGAATCTTAGTTGGTTGGAAGGGACCTCTGAGATCATCGAGTCCAACCACAAAAAAAAAACCCCAAAAAAACCCCCCAAAACACACCAAACAAATACAAACACCGCACCCACCAACTAAACCCCACACTCAACACCTCACCTTAAACCAATAACCTTGGGCACTAGAGCAGGCCCTGAAGAGCCATGTCTATACGTTTCTTAAACCCCTCCAGGGATGGTGACTCCACCACCTCCCTGGGCAGGCTGGTCCAGTGCCTGACCACCCTCTCAGTAAAGTAGTTCTTTCTAATATCTAATCTAAATCTCCCCTGCCCCAACTTCAGACCATTTCCTCTGGTCTTGTCGTTCGTCCTTTGGGAGAAGAGGCCAACACCCGCCTCTCTCCACCCTCCTTTCAGGGAGTTGTAGAGGGCAATGAGGTCTCCCCTCAGCCTCCTCTTCTCCAAACTCAACATGCCCAGTTCCCTCAGCCTCTCCTCATAGCGTGCTCCCCACCTGGCCCTCCGGCTGTCCAAGCCCCTGACCCCCCCACCCCGGCCTGTCCCCAGCAGCCTCACCCGAGGGGGAGGCGGCGCAGGTGCCCCCGTTTTGGCAGTAGTCCCAGCACTGGTCGATCTGGCACTTGTCCCCGTTGTAGCGGGGTTGGCAGCGGCACTTGGCCTGTTTGCGGGCGTTGAGGAAGCAGCTGCCGCCGTTGAGGCAGACCAGGTCGCAGGTGTCGGTGGTGGGCACTGGGAGGGAGGGAGGAAGGAGGGAGGAGGAAGGAGGGAGGTGAGCGGGATCGCACCGAGCGGGACCCCCCCCTTCCTCCTCCTCCTCCTCCTGCAGACCACCTACCCACGGGGGAGACGGTGGGCGAGGGAATGACCACGCAGGTGCCGTTGTCCAGGCGTTTGCCGTTGGGGCAGGTGCAGACGGGGCCGCTGGGACTGAGCAGGCAGAGCCACTCGCATTTCTTGCGGTCGCAGGGGTTGGTCACTGCACCAAGAGGGGAGGGGATGAGGTGGGGGGGGGTGGTGAGGATGGGAGGGTAACCCACAGCCCTCAGGCAAACGATGACCCCCCAACAGCTTTAGGACATTCCCCACATCCCCAAGCCCCACGCCTGACCCCTGATGCCACGTTGCCCCCAGCTGACAGCTCCCCATTGCTGCCGGCCTCCCCCCAATCCACCCCCTGCCCCATTAACCACCCCCAGCTCTGCCCATCCAGACACCCCCCACTTTGGGCAGGAAAGCTGGGTGGCTGAGTTCCCTCCTGCCCAAACCCTCCCCTCGCCCTCTGGCACCCCCCCATCAGAGATTAGGCCGCGGGCAAACCCCACCGACCCCCCAGGAGCAGGGTGGGGGGGTCCCAGGCCCAGCACCCACCCTCTGGTTGCTTGTACTGGTGGTAGAGCACGACGTCGGTGGCGTGGTTGAGGCCAGACGTCAGGTTGGTGACAGGCTTGTGCCCAAACTTGTGGATCTTGAAGATGCGGTTGTTGATGTAGGTGACCCCGTAGATGTAGTCCTCAAAGATGTCGATGCTGAAGGGATGGCTCAGCCCTGGGGACAGGAAGAGGGGACATGTGCAGGCAGAGATGGCACCGCTGGCTGCTCCCCGCCTCGGGCAGGGTCCATCAGGGATTTTTGGATGGATTCAAGGGCAGGGCCTCCCACCCTGTTGGAGGGGGATGGTGTTGGGGGGGAGGCTCTGATCCTGCTGTGGAGCATTGGAGGAGGAAAGCCCACCCTCGGTGCTGAGCATCCCTGGCTCCGTGCTGGGCTCTGCCCCACAGCGCGGCCAAGGCTGAGGGCCCCAAGGAGCCAGGGGTCTGGGCTGTGCCGCCATCCCACCCTGGGGACATGGCCTCCTCCCTGCCACTCTCGGGTGCTCCTCACCTTTCTTGTTGTCAATGGCCACCACGGGGTCGGTGCCGTTGAGGCGGATGCTGCCGATGACGGAGAGCTTGGCATCGGCCCAGTAGAGCCGCTCGTTGTGGTAGTCCACGGCCAGGCCTGCAGGGACACACACCCCAGTGAGGTACGGGCCCCCCAATCCACCCTGAGCCCCTCCTGACCACGAGGCCCTTGCACACTCCTGCCACGGGGTTCAGAGCTCCCAGGCCTAGCAGGTTGTACGTCCCTCCTCTCGAGGCTTTCGTCACCCCCCGTGCCCCTCCTGGCACCCATCTTGGTTCACCTGTTGGCCACTGGATGTTGTCCTGCACCAGGGTCTCGCGCAGTGTCCCGTCCATAGCGGCCGTCTCAATCTTGGGGTGATTGCCCCAGTCTGACCAGTACATAGTCCTGTGAAGGACATGGGCAGGTCATTCCCAGCAGGGGAGCAAGGACGGGGAAGAGCAGGACAGTCCGATGCCCCGTGGGTGGAGAAACCCTCCCGTGTTCTCCCCACAGTGTCCTAGAGACACTGATGTGGCCCCAAGGGCTGACTCCACGGCACAACAACTGGAGCTGACACGGAGCATGGTGCTGGGGCATGGGGAGCTTCCACCACGGACGGGCTTGTTGGTGACAGGAGCTGGGCAGAGGGAAGGGAGAAAGGGCTCAAGTCTCTCACCCCCTAAGTGGGTCGACTACGATGGCGTGGGGCTCATCGATCATGCCCGAGATCAGCGTCTTGCGATTCTCCCCTTTCATCTGGGCCACCTCAATGACATCCCGCCCCGAGTCCGTCCAGTAGATGTTCCCAGCGACCCAGTCGATGGCGATTCCCCGCGGCATCTTCAGCCCTGAGATCTGTGAAGGGCAGAAAGCAGGGGCGAGGTGAGGGCAGAGGACACCGGCAGCCGGGGCTCTGTGCCTCCCACCCACCCTGCTGCCAACAGGGCTCACGTTCAGGTGGGTGACGCCGCCGTCGATCTGGCGCCGGTTGCGGTTGGAGGCGGTGGAGGCAGCGGAGGAGGCGGGCAGCTCCCGGTACGAGATCCTGCCCGTGTGCCAGTTGGTCCAGTAGATCTTGTTGCCCTTGACGTAGATGTCCATGGCGTCGATGCGCACGTTCTCATCACCCTGGAAGGCCGGCTCGTAGGCGGAGTTGGGGTTGAAGGGGTACATGCTCCTGATCTTGTTGTCGTCCGCGATGTAGAGGATTTGGTGCTCGGAGCCTGTAGAGGAGGAGCTGTTGGCGTGGGCTGGGCTGGGAGTTGGGGGTCAGCCCAGCTCCACAGTGGGGCAGGGGACAGGGTCGCCAGGAGCTTGGCACCCCCTTGGGAAGGACAGAGTGAGGGCAGCGGCAGTGCCAGAAGGAAGGGTGGGCAGAGATGCAGGGGAGGAGGAGGAGGAGGGAGGGAAGAGCAATTGGGTCCTGCAGGGTGACACAGGCACACACGGGGTCCACATGGGTCCCCGTTCCCCACTGACCTTCTGCCTTGCACATGTTGTCCGTTTTCATGAAGTTCTTGGCGCAGCTGCAGACGTGGGAGCCCTTGGTGTTGTTGCAGAGCTGGGAGCAGGTCCCAAAGCGCAGGCACTCGTTGATGTCTGGGCAGCAGGAGATGGGGGTCAGGGGGAGCCCAGGAGGGTGCCCCCAGGCACACGGGCAGGGCCGGCCCCTCTCTCGGGGATGGTGTGAGACCCTGTCTCTTCCCATTCCCCACATTTGCGCCCCAAGAACACCATTTCTGATGCCCCAGCTGCTCCACAGGTGTGAAAACACCTCTCCATGGCAAAACCCAAGCGTAAACCCAATGGCCCAACCCCGAGCCCTCACAGAATCACAGAATCTTAGTGGTTGGAAGGGACCTCTGAGATCATCGAGTCCAACCACAAAAAAAAACCCAAAAAAAACCAAAAAACAAAAAACACCACACCAAACGCCCACCAAAAACACCGCACCCACCACCTAAACCCCACACTCAACACCTCACCATAAACCAATAACCTTGGGCACTAGAGCATGCCCTGAAGAGCCATGTCTATACGTTTCTTCAATCCCTCCAGGGATGGTGACTCCACCACCTCCCTGGGCAGGCTGTTCCAGGGCCTGACCACTCTCTCAGTAAAGGAGGTCTTTCTAAGATCTAATCTAAATCTCCCCTGCCCCAACTTCAGACCATTTCCTCTGGTCTTGTCGTTCGTCCTTTGGGAGAAGAGGCCAACACCCGCCTCTCTACAACCTCCTTTCAGGGAGTTGTAGAGGGCAATGAGGACTCCTCTCAGCCTCCTCTTCTCCAAACTAAACATGCCCAGTTCCCTCAGCCTCTCCGGCAGTGGTGGGATGTACCTTGGCAGGAATTCTTCTCCGGCACCTTCTGGAAGCCCCTGCGACACGTGCAGTAGGAGGTGGACTGCGACTGAACGCACTGGGCCTCGTCTCCACACATGGTGGTGTTGGTCATGCAGTCGTACGACTTGTGATCTGGGGTGGGACATGCCGTCAGCGCTCGTGCCTTTACGGCTTCCCCGGTGCCCACCCTCGTGCCCCCCTCCTGGTCCTCTGACCCCCCTCACCCACCGTGGGAGCAGGACTCCTCATCGGAGCCGTCTCCGCAGTCGTCAAAGAAGTTGCAGCGGAGGTTGGCGCTGATGCACTTCTTGTTCTTGCACAGGAACTCGTTCTTGTCCTGGCTGCAACTCTTGGGTTTGGCTGTGGGAGACTCTGCGGGAGCACGGGCAGCGGCTGTGACCCTCCGTGTCCCCGGGCACCCACCCCATGGGACCCCCCAGCCGCGAAGGGTGCAGGAAGGGACCGGGCAGGTACCCGGGACGCCTGCACCCGCCTCCTCCCAGTTTTGGGAAGAAAGAGTGGGCAGAGGAAACCCCCAACACCTAGGTTGAACCCAGGGCTCTGCGAGGAGCGGCCCCAGGGCGGCAGCGACCCACCCCCCCCGTCCAGGCTGGGCCCAGGGGCGGCCCCACTCACCGCAGTCCTTCTCATCCGTGTTGTCTCCGCAGTTGTCGATGCCGTCGCACTGTCGACCGATCCACAGACATACCCGGTCGTTCTTGCAGCGGAACGGTCTGTTGGGGGGACACTGGAATTTCACTGCACCGGCAAACAGAAACAAACGGTGACGGTGAAAGGAGACGCCATAGCCAGGCTGTCACACGTGTCACGACCCGCTGCTCGGCCTCTGCCCGCTCTCTGGGGATGCCTGTCCCACGGAGGGCGAGCGGGCTCCGGAGACTAAAGCAAAGAGACTGAAGCAAAAGACAATTGCCCGGTCGCTGGCCCAGCTGCAAGGAGGGGGGCAGCCCTCTTCCACCCGGCCCCCTGCTCCCCACTGCCAGCCCCACAACCGGCTCGGCACCTCTGCCACCAGGGCCACCCCCTGCCCCCTTGGCCCAACCAGCCGCCCCCGAGGGGGACCCATCTAGAAGGGGCACGCTGAGCTACCAGAGGCACCCAAGAGCCCCCTCAGGTACCCACAGGGACTGTCACCCCCCCATGACATGTGGATACCCGGGGGGCAGGCTGGGTGCCGGGAGCCGGGGGAGAGACAACGCGGCGTCACTCACAGCACTCCTCCGGGTTTTCATCCGAATTATCCCCGCAGTCGTCCTCCCCGTCGCACTTCCAGGCCAGGGGCTTGCACAGGGTGTTGTTGCACTGGAACTCGTCCAGGGGACACGTGCGAACTGCGACAGCGCGGGGCAGGAGGAGACATGTCAGCCGGGGCTGCCTGGCTGCCAAAACGCCGCTCTGCGGCCACAACTCCAATTTCCAGCATCGCTGGGGGGCTCTCCAGGGCTGGGATAACGTGTCCCTGCACGCCCTGTGGCTGAGCAGAGCGGTGCTGACACACGCTCAGGGCTCCCACCCGCAGCGGGGACACAGGAGACATGAGGGGGAGGACAGCAGATGTCATCTACCTTGACTTCAGCAAGGCTTTTGACACTGTCTCCCATAACATCCTCATTGGGAAACTGAGGCAGGATGGGCTGGATGAGGGGACAGTGAGGTGGATTGAGAACTGGCTGTGGGGCAGGACTCAAAGGGTAATGATTAATGGAGCAGGTTCAAGTTGGAAGCCTGTAACCAGTGGAGTCCCCCAGGGGTCAATACTTGGACCCGTGCTGTTTAATATATTCATCAGTGACCTGGAGGAGGGGACAGAGTGTATCCTCAGCAAGTTTGCTGATGATACCAAACTGGGAGGGGTGGCTGACACCCCGGAGGGCTGTGCTGCCATCCAGGGTGACCTGGACAGGCTGGAGGGCTGGGCAAGGAAGAACCTCATGAGGTTCAACAGGGAAAAGTGTAGGGTCCTGCACCTGGGGAAGAAAAATGTCAGGTACCAGTATAGGTTAGGGGTGGACCTGCTAGAGGCAACTACTGAAGAGAAAGATCTAGGGGTCCTGGTGGACAGTAAAATGACAATGAGTAAACAGTGTGCTCTTGCGGCCAGGAAGGCCAATGGTATCTTGGGTTGTATAGGGAAGAGTGTAGCCAGCAGGTCAAGGGAAGTCATTCTCCCCCTCTACTCTGCACTGGTGAGGCCACAACTGGAGTACTGTGTCCAGTTCTGGGCTCCCCAGTTCAAGAGGGACAGGGAACTACTAGAAAGAGTCCAGCGAAGGGCAACAAAGATGATTCAAGGATTGGAGCATCTCCCTGATGAGGAGAGACTGAGAGAGCTGGGACTCTTTAGGCTGGAGAAGAGAAGGCTGAGGGGAGACCTTCTCAATGCCTACAAGTATCTCAAGGGAGGGTTGAAGGAGGAGAGAACCAGACTCTTTTCAGTGGTTCCCAGTGAGAGGACGAGGGGCAACGGGCACAAGTTGGACCAGAAGAGGTTCCACTCAAATATGAGGAGAAACTTCTTCACGGTGAGGGTGACAGAGCCCTGGAAGAGGCTGCCCAGGGAGGGTGTGGAGTCCCCTTCCTTGGAGATTTCCAAGACCCGCCTGGGTGCTCCTGAGTAACGTGCTCTGACAAGCTCTGGGCAATCCTGCTTCAGCAGGGGAGTTGGACTAGATGGTCTCTATGGTCCCTTCCAACTCTAAAAAAAAAATAATTCAGTGACAACCCAGCCCCGAGGCGCTGCCGTTACCCCCAGTGCCGCAGTTCTCCTCGTCGGTGCCGTCCATGCAGTCCGCGTCGGCGTCGCAGCGCCAGCGCATGGGGATGCAGTGCCCGTTCTTGCACTGGAACTGGTCGAACTCGCAGCGTGGCGTGCAGTCCTTCTGCAGGGGGAGGGCGAGGGACAGCGCTCAGCAGGGACAGACCCAGCAGTGACAGCCTCCCCCGTCCCCTGTCTGTACCCAGGAGCAGGCTCTAAGCCTCCCTCAGTGGTGGGGGACCCCCGGCCGTGGCACGTGGCCCCATCCCACACGCGGGCAGGGCGAAGGCACTGGCAGAGGAGCCTCTGCCCTGGGGGCTGTACCTCGTCAGAGCCATCCGCGCAGTCGTGGTCCCCATCACACTTCCACCTGCCGGCGATGCAGCGGCCGTTGGCGCAGGAGAACTCGCTCTCGGAGCAGGGCCGGGGCGCTGGGGACAGAAGGGAGCGGCGTCAGGACCGCGGGCTGCCAGGGCAGGGCTGCCAGGGCAGAAGGCTCTCTACCCAACACCCGGTTTGGGGGGGGGACACCGGCTGACACAGACACGTCCAGTGGCACTGGGGACAGCGTGGGGTGCAAGCAGAGCCAGGGAACTGCCAGCTGAGACCACCTCCCAAGCCCCCTTCTCATCCCACTCCAGGGCTCCCAGCTCCCTGCAAGGAATTGGGGTTTTTTGGGGGTACCACGGACAGACAGACTCGCTTCTGGCAGCTTCCCCCAGCACACGTCCCCCAGGCTGTTCTTCTCCAAAGGCCCCACGGCTCCCCACTGCCCCACCAGCAGCTCCGGCAGGAGGAGAGGCAGCGGTGCCCTGGCCAGGTCTGGCAGAGGCAGCTCACCCCCTCCTCCCCTCGCAGGGCATGGGGACAGCCCCCCCAGCAGCCCAACGCACCCGCTGGGCTGGCACCAGCACCAATTGTGCCAAATCCACCTGCAGGAGGAGGGCACCGGGACCCTTCCCCTCCCCATCGCCCCGGGGGCAGTGTCGGGGGGCAGAAGCCGACAGGACGGGGTGGGAAGAGAGGGGCAAGGGGGGGTCCAGCTGGAGCAGGAAGGGTCAAGGTGGGGACAGATTTGGAGCCATGCACGGGCCCTGGCAGCGGAGGCAGCGGGGTCAGACCCTCCCCGACTGCGGCTCCGGTGGAGGGAGACGCTGGTGCCGCCGCTCAGTAAATCTGCTCAGGGTTGTCCAGACCCGACCCCTCTGCCCTCACCTGGAATTCATTGCCTTCGTTTATCTTAGAGAAACTGTACATGGAATTAAAAGATTTTGGCAAGAACCTACCTCTGAGCGCCCCATAACGACAGTGTGAAAATGGAGAAAAACATAAGATGAAGTGAAATGGCACAAACTCAAAAACACGACGTGAAAAACAACAAAAAAGGAAAAAAAAAAAAAACCAAAACGTTGCACCCTAGAGAGCTGGAGGGAGACAGAGGGACCCGGGGTGGGCACTGCAGGGTGGGAAGAGGGTCTGGCTCTGCCTGGGCCCAGGTGGCAGCAGACCCCGGTGCCGTCCCATGGGCAGCCAGGTCCCCTCTGGAGGGACAGGACCAGGCTCCTGCCTCCAGCAGAGCCCCAAGAACTGTGGACGGTCACCATCCTCTGCTGCTGAGCGGGGCAGGTGCTGGCACAGCTCCACTAACGAGCGGTAACTCATTAAGGGGCAGCAATTTGATTGTCTGCCATGGCTTCTGGGGACCAGCCGCCTTCCCACGCGCTGGTCCCGGTCCAGCTTTGTGACCCAGGTTCAGGTGGCTCCACAACTCCCCTCTCCCAAAGCTTCAGCGTGTCTCCGCTGCCCTCCCCAGCCAAACCCTTCCAGAGGCTGCTGCTGCTTCCCCCCAGGCTGGGGGCAAACCATGGGGTGATGCTCGGAAGCAAAACCCACTCCACTGCAGGTGCCCACAAGTGGGATGAGGCCCCCGTGATCCCCACGGGTGAGTGTAGCCACACAGGGCCCTGCTGGGGAGGGCACTGGGGTCACCTCCTCCCTTTTACCTCTCCCACTTGGGACCCCTCCTCAGAACAGCCTGAAGCCAAGCCCTGGAGGGGCTGCAGGACCCCACCAGCCAGAGCCCTGGGGTCAGGCACGTTCTGTCCACGGGGAGAAGAAGCTCCCCGGCCATCAGCCCTCGTAGCTGGGGGACACTGACAGCCAGCAGGACCCAGGGGGGGGACCTGAGCCCCTCTCCACCGTGCAGCTGGCTCCCGGGATGGCAAAGACTGGAAGGCAGCACGTACTGCAGCTCTCCTCATCCGAGTTGTCCCCGCAGTCGTTGTCGTAGTCGCACTGCCAGCGACCCGGCACGCAGCGGTTGTTCTTGCAGCGGAACTGGTAGGGCTCGCAGGTGCGTTCGTCTGGGAGGGACAAGGCAGGGACAAGGCAGGGACAGGCATCAGCATTGTCCCCGAACAAGGGGAGGGACGGCGGTGGCCCGGGGTGGGCAGAGTCCACACAGTTTGGAAAAGGAGCAGCTAAAACGTCCCCCAACCCCAAGCGCCACAGGGAGGTGGAGGGGACCAGCAGCGCCAGGGCAGCCTGACCCTCAGGGAAGGGTGGGGGGTGCAAGATTTTCCCTCGGGACTTGTCCCCCCAGTCCCTGCTCACCGCATTCCTCCTTGGGCTCGTCCGACCCGTCCCCGCAATCGTCCTCCCCGTCGCACTTCCAGCGGGCTGGGATGCACCGCCCCGAGTCCTTGCAGCGGAACTCGTCCACACCACAGGTCATTTGTGCTGGCAGGGACAAGGGGACAGGGACAGACATGGGGAGGGGGGGTTAGCATCGGGCAGGCACATCTCTTTCCCTGCAGGGCTGATGAACAGCTTGTGCCAGCAGCCTGGAGCTGATTGCAGCACCCCGGCTCGGAACGGAGAGGGAAGATCCCCCGTTTCAAGCTTTGGGGGAGAAGTCAGAGAGAGGAGTATCTCAGCAGGACAGATCCACCACCACCCGCTGCCCGCAGGGACCGAGCAGGGGATCCACCATCCCACAGACACACAGCCCTGACCAGAGCCCCAAATTTTGGTGTGGCCAGACCCACCTCCCCCCCCAGTCCCTGCACAGGCTTCTTACTGCAGTTGGCAGGTTCGTCGGAGCCATCCACGCAGTCGTTGTCGCGGTCGCACACCCAGACGCGGGGGATGCAGCGCTTGGTGATGGCACACTGGAACTGGTTGGGGGCACAAGTCACCTCCGCTGCAGGAGGGAGAGGCAGGGTCAGCAGAGGCAGTGGGGCAGGAGGGGGTCTGGCAGCCCACCCCACTGCAAAACGCTCCCCGCAGAGCAGAGAGAGGTGGGGATGCTCTGGGCATCACAACGGGTTTCTGGCCACACTTGGTGACCACATGTGTGAGAGGAAGGGGGAGAGGAGAGGAAGGGGGAGAGGAGAGGAAGGGGGAGAGGAGAGGAAGGAGGAGAGGAGAGGAAGGAGGAGAGGAGAGGAAGGAGGAGAGGAGAGGAAGGAGGAGAGGAGAGGAAGGAGGAGAGGAGAGGAGAGGAGAGGAGAGGAGAGGAGAGGAAGCCCTGTGGTGGCCACAGAAGACTTGACCAGCTGCAGGGAGCCAGGGCAGAAGCCACAGGGTCCTTCAGCTGCGCAACAGACTCAGTGCAAATCCAGAGCAAATATTGAACTTGCCACTGCGGGGGATTTAAGGATTTCATCCCCAGTAGGAAACAGAAGTGTCTGTAGGGGCAGCAGGGTGACGGTGGACAGGGGCTCCACGAAGAGACAGCCCAGTGCCCGGGGGCAGGAGCACCCAGAAGCTTTTCCAGCCCATGGAAAAGCCAAAGACACGAACTCCTCACCCGAACCCTGCCCGCTCCCCGTCCCCAACAGGCTCCTCAGCCCCCCACTTACGACAGTCCTTCTCATCCTCTCCATCACCACAGTTGTCCTGCCCGTTGCAGCGGAAAATGCCAGGAATGCAACGGTTGGTGTTGGTGCATTTGAACTGGCTGGGCAGGCAGACGTGGATGTCTGGGAAGGGAGGAGGCAGGGTCAGAAGCTGCAGCTTTGCTGGGTTTTGAGGGTCACAAGGGGAGGGGGGAACAACCTACCGCAGTTGGCTTCATCCGAGTTGTCCTGGCAGTCGTTGTCTCCGTCGCAGATGAAGGCTGGGTTGGTGCAGATCCCAGTGGAGCACTGGAACTGGCCCGGCCTGCATTTGAACTCAGCTGTGGGGCGAGACAGGGGGGAACGTTTGCTCTGGGGGAACGTTTTCAGGGCAAACCTTAACCTCCTTCTTTCTTCTCTGGGGTCCTCAGCAGGGACCAAGCACCCACCGCCCAGCCCCAGGCCCTGGAAGAGCTCTGCTCTGGTGACAGAGATGCTGTGGGGCTGGGAAGAGCCGGGCAGCACAGCGGGGGCACGGGGACACAGTGGGGTGCAGTCAGCCCCACACGGCACTCACGGCAATCCTCCGGCTCGTCCGAACGGTCCCCGCAGTCGTCCTCCGTGTCGCATTTCCACCAGAAAGGGATGCACTTGTCATTCTTGCAGACAAACTGCGAGAGAGAGATGAGCTTTGTGAGCTCAGAAGAGGGAGGGAAGACCCCAGAGGGGCAAGGAGCCAGGCCAAGGGCAGGGATCTCTGTGATGTCCCTCCCCGCTCCTGTGTCCCGATCCCACCCCACACAGCTTCTGGGCTTTGAGGGAGGGAGAGGAACAGAAGATGAGATCCTTCCAGAGATGAAGGTCTCTGGCTCCCCTGGGCCCCCGAAAACGGCTGCAGTCTGTACGGGCTGGCAAGTGCCACAGGAGGGAGGTGTTGCCCACACACACCAGCACCCAGACACAGCGCGGGCACCGGCACAACCAGAGGAGCCGGGACCTGGTGGAACCAGGACCTGGTGGAACCAGGGCAGGAAGGACAGGCAGAAGAGCCCAGGCACTCGATCACAGCAGGAGGGATGGCCCCAGGCTGGTACCTGGCTGGCTGTGCAGTTGGAAACGCAGGTTTTGCCATCGCTGCCCAAGTAGAAGTTGGTGGGACAAGCACATTTGTGCCCCCCGCCCGGCGAGAGGAGGCAGAGGTTGCTGCACCCGGCGTTGTTGGTCTTGCAGGGATGGTTGGGAACTGGGGAGAGCAGGGAGACAACCCCGAGTCAGACCAAGGAGGGAGACCCTCAGGGTAGCACGTGAGCCCCCAAGTTGCAAGACCCTTCTCAGAGGGCACCCCCCGTTGTGCCCAGCCCCAAATTCCTGCCCAGGGCTGCTCGGCAGCACCGGGGCCACCCCATCCCCTTGTCCCCACGGCTCACCGTCGGGCTGGCGGTAGGGGTGGTAGATGTGGATGTCCATGGGGCGGTGGAGGGTGCTGATCAGCAGGGTCTTGTTGGCTCCCGTCGTCTTGTGGGCCCTGTTGATGGACTTGGTCTCCCAGTCGGTCCAGTAAATGAAATCCTCGAAGAGGGTGAGCGCAAAGATGTGCGGGATGTCCTGGCTCAGCACTGCAAGGGGGAGCGGGCGGCTCAGCCGGGGGCTGCCCCACGACACCCTCCCACAGCGCAGCCCTTCTCCAGGGACAGATCTCCTCCCCTGGGGAGGTGGGAGGCAGAGAGGAGCTGCTGGACCTGGGGACCATTCCCAGCCCTGGCTCCTGATCCCATGACCGATCCCAAGGCACCCCACAAAGGCCTGGGGGCGCCCCGAAAGCCCCGGTGCCCTCACCCGTGTGCCGGTTGGAGCCGTCCAGGCTGGCGAACTCGATGTAGTCCTCCCTCGCGTCGGCCCAGTAGATCCTGCTGTTGATGTAATCGAGGGTGAGTCCATTGGGCCACGTTATCTTGGTGTCAACGATGACGCTGCGGTTGGTGCCATCCATGCCAATCTTCCCGATGAGGGAGTGGTCCCCCCAGTCCGTCCAGTAGAGGTAACTGGGCATGAAACAGGAGAACAGGAGGCTGAGTCCGGCCCAAGCCCCAGCAGCTCTGCCCACTGTGAGGCTAAACGATGGTAAGGGGGGCCACCAGCCCCTTCTCTGTGCCAAGGGGAAGGCCCGGGTCCCTCAGGCTCTCACCCATTCTGCACGTCCACCACCAGTGCCCGGGGCTCACGCAGGCCCGAGTTGACCAGCACGGTGCGGTAGGCACCGTTGAGCTTTGACACTTCGATGGTGTCCCGACCTTTGTCGCACCAGTAGAGGTTGCCCCCCACCCAGTCCACTGCCAGCCCATCAGGGTTGCTGAGGCCAGTGCGGTGAAGAACCTGTTGGGAGAAAACAGAGATGTTTGGGCTGGACGGGGAGAACCGTATCCTGCCGTGTCCCTCAGAGATGACAACATCCCCCCTTTCCCCGGCGCATCGCCCCGGCAGATGGCCCTGCCCCTCTCCTTTTCCCCACTCCTCTCCCCCCAGCCCTCCTTGCCCCCTGCTTGGGCACAGCGTGGAGCCCACCTCTGACCAGGATGGTGCTGCAAAACATCCCTCTAACAACCTGGGTCCTGTGGTGACCCCACAACAGGGCTTGTGCCCAGTTGCCCGGTGGCCCTGGTGCCAGTCTGGGCCCCTTCAGGCAGCCTCTCTGGGCAGGGGGTGGGCTCAGACCCACTGCTGGGACCGGGGGTGCCCCAGGCCCCACCTGAACGTTGCTCCCGTTGATGTGCATGCGGCGGATCATGCTGCCCTGCGTGGTGACATCTGTCCAGTAGATCATCTGCTCCCGATAGTCGAAATCCAGAGCCACCGCGTTGTTCAGCCCCTGGGAGAAAGGGAGAAGGGTTGAAACGGCCTCACTTTGCTGGCACAGGGTCACAGGGGCTTCACGAAGAGCGGTGACCCCCAGCCTCAACTCGCCGTCCCTGCAGCTGAGAAGTTAAAAGCACCTACAGGGAATTGTTGTGCAGCCCCTGGATGCTCATAGTGAGGGCTGTTTATACAGGATCTACCATCTGACTGGGAATCACAGAATCACAGAATCTTAGTGGTTGGAAGGGACCTCTGAGATCATCGAGTCCAACCACAAAAAAAAAAAACCAAAACAAAACCAAAAACACACCAAACAAATACAAAACACACCACACCAAACGCCCACCAAAAACACTGCACCCACCAACTAAACCCCACACTCAACACCTCACCATAAACCAATAACCTTGGGCACTAGAGCATGCCCTGAAGAGCCATGTCTATATGTTTCTTAAATCCCTCCAGGGATGGTGACTCCACCACCTCCCTGGGCAGGCTGTTCCAGGGCCTGACCACTCTCTCAGGAAAGTAGTTCTTTCTAACATCTCATCTAAATCTCCCCTGCCCCAACTTCAGACCATTTCCTCTGGTCTTGTCGTTCGTCCTTTGGGAGAAGAGGCCAACCCCTGCCTCTCTACAACCTCCTTTCAGGTATCCCCTCAGCCTCCTCTTCTCCGGGAAGCCGAGAGCCCGAACCCTCCTGTCCTGCAGGACCCCTCTCCAGCCCCAAAACCCCAGCCACGTGGGGCCGGTGCCCCCTCCTGCTCCTCCCGCACCTGCTTGAGCAGCGTGTAGTTGGAGCCATCCAGGTTGAGCTTCCTCAGGTAGTACCGGTTGGCAAAGATGAGGAAGGGCTCTTCATCTGGAGAGGGAAACCAGAAGAGGTATGAGGATGCGGGCAGATCCCCTGCGGACCTGCTGCCCTCCCAGCCCCACAGTCTCCCAGTCAGGGGCAGCTCCTTCACTTTGTGGAGCACCGTGACCGACTCCAAGGCCAGCAGCATCCCCACGGTCACCAGAAGAGCCTCCCCACCTCTGAGTCCGCCTCTTGGCTCTCACCTGTGACAGCTTTACAGCTGGTGGGGTTGTCAGGTTTGAGCTTGTAGCCCTCTATGCAGAGGCACTTGTAGCTCCCCAGAGTGTTGATGCACTTCTGGCTGCAGGGGTAGGTGGTGGAGCACTCGTCGATGTCAATGCACGTCTTCCCATCGTCCTTCAGCCGGAACCCGGGACGGCATCTACACTGCAGGAGGCAACGGGGAGCTGTTAGACACGGCCAGGGCCTGCACACGCTGGGACGTGACAGGCATCACCACGGGACAAGCGGGCTCAGGCACGGAGAGCTGCCAGACACAAGGGCAGCACGTGCAAGAACAGGCCAAAAGTGCCCGCGTGCGGAGCCCTTGCCCAGCTGGCACAGGACAGGAGCGACCCTCCCGCTAAGAGAATCACAGAATCACAGAATCTTCTAGGTTGGAAGGGACCTTCAAGATCATCTTGTCCAACCATCAACCTCATTTTGACAAAAATAGTCACCCGCACAACAAACAAGGAGCATCATCACTAAACCAGACCTCCCAGCACCACATCAACCCGGCTTTTGAACACCTCCAGGGATGGGGCCTCAACCCCCTCCCTGGGCAGCCCATTCCAAGGGCTGAGAACCCTTTCAGGGAAAAAATTTTTCCTAATATCCAGCCTGAACCTCCCCTGGTGCAACTTGAGGCCATTTCCTCTCGTCCTGTCGCCTGGGACTTGAGAAAAGAGACCGACCCCCACCTCTCTACCCCCTCCTTTCAGGGAGTTGGAGAGAGCAATAAGGTCTCCCCTCAGCCTCCTCTTCTCCAGGCTGAACACCCCCAGCTCCCTCAGCCTCTCCTCATCAGACTTATTCTCCAGACCCCTCACCATCTTTGTCGCCCTTCTCTGGACCCACTCCAGCACCTCAATGTCTTTTTTATGGTAGGGGGCCCAAAACTGGACACAGTACTCAAGGTGAGGCCTCACCAGTGCCCAGTACAGGGGGACAATCACCTCTCGGGCCCTACTCCCCACGCTGTTCCTGACACAGGCCAGGATGCTGGTGGCTTTCTTGGCCACCTGGGCACACTGCTGGCTCATCTTCAGCCGACTGTCAACCAACACCCCCAGGTCCTTTTCTGCCCGGCAGCTCCAGCCACTCTGCCCCCAGCCTGTAGCGCTGCCTGGGGTTGTTGTGACCGAAGTGCAGGACCTGGCACTTGGCCTTGTTGAACCTCATCCCATTGGTCTCAGCCCATCGATCCAGCCTGTCCAGATCTCTCTGCAGCACCTCTCTACCCTCCAGCAGGTCGACACTCCCACCCAGCTTGGTGTCGTCTGCGAACTGACTGAGGGTGCACTCGATCCCCTCGTCCAGATCATTGATAAAGATGTTAAAGAGAACTGGCCCCAGTACCGAGCCCTGTGGGACACCACTCGTGACTGGACGCCAGCTGGATTTAACTCCATTCCCCACCACTCTCTGGGTCCGTCCCTCCAGAACAGTTTTTAACCCAGCAGAGGGTATTCCCATCCAAGCCACGGGCAGCCAGTTTCTCCAGGAGGATACTGTGGGAGACTGTATCAAAGGCTTTGCTGAAGTCCAGATAAACAACATCCACAGAGGAGGAAGAGGAGGAGAGCATCCCTCCTGCTGACCCTCCCGGCCCGCAGGACCCCTACCTTGTATCCGATCTTGAGGTCCTCGCACTCCTGGGAGCACCCACTCAGCTTCTTGTTGAGACACTCGTTGATGAAGCAGTTGAGCTCGTCGGAGCCGTCGGCGCAGTCGTTGTTGTTGTCGCAGAGCAAGGCCTCCGGGATGCACTTCCCGTTCTTGCAGAGGAAGAAGGAGTCGTTGCACTTGTTCTCTGCACGGGAGGAGAGGGGGGGGTCAGCGCGAGGAACCGGGCAGCCCCCCCGTGGCCCCGTGGCCCCTGCGGGTACCTGGGCTGCTGCAACGGGGGTTCTTGGGCGCTTCGTCCGAGTGGTCGTGGCAGTCGAACTCGCCGTCGCACTCCCACTGCCGGTTGCTGAGGCAGCGGCCGTTGGCGCAGCGGAACTCGTGAGGGCCGCAGGTGGGATACTCTGCAGGAGGACAGGGGGGATCAGATGGTGCTGCCCACCTTCCCGAGCCAGCCCAGGAGCCCCGGGGGCACTCTGGAGCTATGGCACCCCTGCCCAAACCTCCCCGAGCCAGCCCAAGAGCCCCGGGGGCACTCTGGAGCCATGGCACCCGTGCCCAAACCTCCCCACAGCCTCCTCGAGCAGAGCAGGAGCCGCGGAGGCAGCAAAGATGGGTGGGTTTGGGTCTCTCCAAAACTGCTCTGTGCCAGGGTGGAGGCCCCGCAGCGGGGCTGGGGTCACACCTCCCCCGCACCAAACCCCTCCTGCTCCCCCCTCACCCTCCTCTCACATCAAACCTCTCCTGGATGATGAAGGCCTTTGCAGGGTTCCATCTCAAAGCCCAGGAGACCCAGCGTGGCTGCCAGGGCTAGTACCACAGGAGACAGAGCCCTCGCTGTGTCCCCCCCCCACAAGTCCCCCCGGAACCCACCGCACTCCGGGGACTCGTCGGAGCCGTCGCCGCAGTCGTCGTCGTGGTCACACACAAAGTGCTTGGGAATGCACTGCCGGTTCCCGCACATGAACTCCCGCTCGTCGCAGGTGTTGTTGTACACTGCGAGGAGACATCGCTGTCAGCACCCCCACCATCCCCACCATCAGGCTGGAGAGGTAGGTGGGCCCAGGTGAACCTCATGAGGTTCAACAAGAGCAAATGCAAGGTTCTGCACCTGGGCCGGGACAATCCTCACCACCAATACAAACTGGGGGGTGAGGGATTGGAAAGCAGCCCTGAGGAAAGGGACTTGGGGGTGCTGGTGGAGGAGAAGCTGGACATGAGCAGGCAGTGCCTGGTGGGCAAGTGGCCAGGACGAGGCATCAGAGAATCATAGAATCGTCCAGGTTGGAAGAGACCCTTGGGATCATCGAGTCCAACCATCTCCCCTACTCTACAAAGTCCTCCCCTACACCATGGCCCTCAGCACTGCATCTAAACGGCCCTTCAACACAGCCAGGGATGGGGACTCCACCCCCTCCCTGGGCAGCCTCTTCCAACGCCCGACCACTCTTTGGGTGAAAAATTCTTTCCTAATGTTCAGTCTAAACCTCCCCTGTTGGAGCTTGAAGCCGTTCCCTCTCGTTCTGTCACTAATGACCTGTGAGAAGAGACCAGCACCAACCTCTCTACAGTGTCCTTTCACGTAGTTGTAGAGAGTGATGAGGTCTCCCCTCAGCCTCCTCTTCCTCACACTAAACAGTCCCAGCTCTTTCAATCACTCTTCATAAGATTTTATTCTCCAGCCCCCTCACCAGCTTCGTTGCCTCCTCTGCCCTCGCTCCAGCACCTCCAGATCTCTCTTGGATTGAGGTGCCCAAAACTGGACACAACACTCCAGGTGTGGCCTCCCCAGTGCTGAGCACAGGGGGACAATCACCTCCCTAATGTCCTGTCCTGACGGGGACCCTGGGGAGCAGGGGGCAGCCCCCCCAGGGAGCTCTGGTGCCCTACACCCTGCTCTGGCCCCCGGCCCCACCGCGCACCCCTGAGCCCCCCGCTCTGGGGACTCACAGCAGCCGGCAGCGAGGGTCTCGTCAGCTCCGTCCGCACAGTCCTTGTCACCGTCGCAGAGCCAGCGCTCCGGCACACACACGTAGGTGCCCGGGCACTGGAAGGATCCTGTGCTGCAGGTGGTCAGCCCTGGGGAAGGGAAAAGCAGGAAGGAGACCAGTCACCCCCACTGCGGGGAACGATGATCACAGAATCACAGAATCTTCTAGGTTGGAAGGGACCTTCAAGATCATCTTGTCCAACCGTCAACCCGACTGACAAAAATAGACACCCCCACAACAAACAAGGAGCATCATCACTAAACCAGACCTCCCAGCACCACATCAACCCGGCTTTTGAACACCTCCAGGGATGGGGCCTCAACCCCCTCCCTGGGCAGCCCATTCCAAGGGCTGAGAACCCTTTCAGTGACAAAATTTTTCCTAATATCCAGCCTGAAATGATGGGGGAGGGGGGGGGCAGGATATGGGGGGGGCAGGAGAGCAACGAGGACCACGGCACAGGGAGGCAAAGGTGGGAGAAGGGATGGGCAGAGGCAGGAACACGGGGAGACGGAGCAGCAGGGACTGAGGGAGGTGAGAGCAGACTCACGGCAGCGACTGTCCTCGTCAGAGCCGTCCCCGCAGTCGTCTGCCCCGTCGCACACCCAGAGCTTGGAGATGCAGCGGTGGTTGTTGCACTCGAACTGCACGGGGTAGCAGAACTTGTCTGGAGAGGAGGAGAGAGAGAGGAGGGGTGAGAGCCGGGGCGACGTGGGCAAGATGTGGCAGCAGAGCACAGCCACGCCGGGCCAGCTGGGCTCTGGGGCTGGCACCCAGGGTGGTGCTGGGGCTCTGGCAGTGCCCACAGGCCACGCTGAGGGGCTTGGCAGAGTGGGATTCCCTACCCTAGAACTGGGGAGGTTCCCGAGCACCGTTTGTGGTTTGTTCAGGGAGGTTAGAACTAAAACCATAACTTAAGTGAGCCGTACTTCAAAATGGCCACAGACACTCGTGCGTGTGCTCAGCAAACAAACGCACCAGGACGTTTGCACTGGTCACCGTGAAAAGCCCAAACTGGTGGAATAAGACCACAGAGGGGGAAGAATCTGGAGTCTGGTGCTTGGCAAAGGGATGTCGGGGAGAGGAGAGGGTCCTGCCTCCCCTCCAGCACGCGCTTGTGCTCCCCACCCCACGCTGTCACCTCAGAGGCCTTCGCTCTCCCCACCCCACGCTGTCCCCCCAGAGGCCCTCGCTCTCCCCACCCCACGCTGTCACCCCAGAGGCCTTCGCTCTCCCCACCCCACGCTGTCACCCCAGAGGCCCTCGCTCTCCCCACCCTGCCGCTCACTGCAGTGAGTCTCGTCTTCCCCGTTCTCGCAGTCGTCCTCTTTGTCGCAGGTCCAAGTCATGGGGATGCACCTCCCGCTCGGGCAGGCGAAGTAATTGGCCGGACACTTGGGCTTCCTCCCACCTGGTTTGTGAAGGAACTGTCAGGTAAACGGGGTGGCGGGGACGCGTCCTGCCTCCTCCTCCCAACCCAAAACCCCCTCTGTGACCCCGCATCCATCGGCACCCTGTGGCACCCTCTGTGCACGGGCTGCACAGGCACAGGACGATGGTCCCGGTGGGCAAACAAAGCACCCACCACCCAAACAGACCCCAAAATGGGAGCACCCGACCAGAGGGTTGGTGTGATGCCCCCATCTCCCGGCCCCGAACCCCCTTTTCCTCTCCCCACTCTCACCCGGGCAGTTGCGCTCGTCTGAGTAGTCTCCACAGTCGTTGGCCCCATCACACACCCAGGTCGGGGCGTAGCACAGAGAGGTGTGTTCACATTTCTGGAACGTGGTACCCTTCACCCCCAGCTTGAAATAGCTGCTGCAGTCAGTGGCGGCTGCAAGGAAGGGACCCCCGGGTGAGGGGCGTTGCTTGCCGGTGGCACAGCCCTTTGGGTCCTGCTCCCACCGCGCAGCACGAGCCCTGGCCCTGCTGCTGCCAGCCCTTCCCTCCCCACAGCAGCACCGAGCTGTGGGATCAGCCTTTCTGACAGGCTGTGGGGTGGTGAGGGGCCAGGGGGGTGCCCCACTGAGGGGATGGGGGCCAGGACCCTTGTCCCTCCGTGATTCAGCACAAGTTCCCAAAACCAAAAGGGGGTGCAGGGACCCGGAGCCCTGCCCACTGGAGCATCCCCAGAGCTGCAGCAGGGCAGAGCTCGGGCGGCAGCAGGGAAGGGGGACACTCACTGCAGTTCATCTCATCCGAAGCGTCCTCGCAATCGATGAACTGGTTGCAGCGGCTTGAATTCCCGATGCAGCTCCCGTCGCGGCAGCGGAACTCGGTAGCAGCGCAGCTGGTTTCTGCAGGGGGGAAACCCCCACAGAGGATGAGGTTGAGCCGAGGTACAGCCACCCCATGGCCCTCCACTCGAGCTGCAGACACCCCCTGCCCAGCACAGCCTGACCCTGAGCTCCCAGCTCCAGTCCCCTCCTGAGGGGTCTGAGACCTCCTGCCTCTTTGGCTCCCACTCTCTGCCCAGCAGCCCCAGCTCCTCTCCTGAGCTGGCCTGTGGCCACCAGACCCCGACGGGCTCAGGGAAGCTCCTGACCTTCCCCGTGGGTACAGCCACCCCATGGCCCCCCACTCGAGCTGCGGACACCCCCTGCCCAGCACAGCCTGACCCTGAGCTCCCAGCTCCAGTCCCCTCCTGAGGGGTCTGAGACCTCCTGCCTCTTTGGCTCCCCCTCTCTGCCCAGCAGCCCCAGCTCCTCTCCTGAGCTGGCCTGTGGCCACCAGACCCCGACGGGCTCAGGGAAGCTCCTGACCTTCCCCGTGGGTACAGCCACCCCATGGCCCCCCACTCGAGCTGCGGACACCCCCTGCCCAGCACAGCCTGACCCCGCGCTCCCAGCTCCAGTCCCCTCCTGTCTGAGACCTCCCGCCTCTTTGGCTCCTCGCTCTCCCCAGCAGCCCCAGCTCCTCTCCTGAGCTGGCCTTTGGCCACCAGACCCTGACAGGCTCAGGGAAGCTCCTGACCTTCCCCGTGGGTTCAGCCACCCCATGGCCCCCCACTCGAGCTGTGGACACCCCCTGCCCAGCACAGCCTGACCCTGCGCTCCCAGCTCCAGTCCCCTCCTGTCTGAGACCTCCTGCCTCTTTGGCTCCTACACTCTCCCCAGCAGCCCCAGCTCCTCTCCTGAGCTTGCCCAGACCTCGATGGGCTCAGGGAAGCTCCTGACCTTCCCCATGGGTTCTGGGTGCTGCAGGGCCACGCTCGGGAGAGTTCCTCCTCCCAGATGTCACGGAGTAAGTTTTACAAAGCGGTGTGTGGCGCAAACAGCCCTCAACTCTCCGTCAAGCCCTGGCTCTGCTCTGACCCTGTCAAGCTGAAGGTAACTCCTTCCCGAAGCCTCTGTCCCTGTCCCAGATGGCTGACAGAGCCTTGGCAAGGGCTGGCCAGGAGCCAGACAGGCTGTGCTTACTGTTACACGGCACTTCGTCCGAGTTGTCCCCGCAGTCGTCCACGCCGTTGCACCAGTAGCGGCTGGCGACGCAGCGCCCGTTCATGCAGTGCAGGTAGCCCTTCTTGCACTTGCGGCTGCCTGCCAGGGAGGAAGAGGAGGAGGAAGAGGTGAGTGCGAGGGGAGGGTTGGTGTCTCAGCCCCTCAGAGACCCTTCAGCGGAGGAAGAAACTCAACAAGGCAGGATTAGGAAATGGGCTCCCTCGTGCTGTGCAGGGTCATGCTTGGTCTTTGCCCAGCAGAGGAGCCGAGGGCTGGTGTTAGAGGCAGGGTCAGCTCAAGGTTTCTCACCCTCCAGCCTGCCCCCCAGAACCGAAAAAGATCTGGAGCCCTTAAAAGCCCATCTCTGGGAAGACAAGAGGGACTGCAAGCACTTGAGGCACATGAGAAGACACCCAGAACCCTGGAGCCCGGTGCCTGCAGGTGCTGGGGGGGCGCGTGTGCGTGTTTGAGCAAAGCAGCAAGAGGAGGAACCTTACTGCAGTAGGACTGCTTCTCATCCGACTTGTCCTTGCAGTGGACCACGCCGTCGCAGGTCCGGCTGAAGTCAATGCAGTCGCCGTTTCCACACTCGAACTCATCGTGCACGTTGCAGGTGGAATTCAGGGCTGGGGGGACACGGGGAAGGTCAGCTCTGGCTGGGTTGGGACCGGCCTCTCCTCCCCATCTCCACCAGCTCCCGTGTCCACCTCCCCTCTACCTTTGCAGGTGAAATCCTCCTGCAGGACGCGCTCCCCGCGGCAGGAGCAGTTGACGTGTCCCTTGGGTGTGAGCAGGCAGAGATCCTGACAGCCACCATTGTTCACCCTGCACGGGGACAGCTCGCCTAGGAGAGACAAGGAGCAGTCACACCAGGGACCCTTGTCCTCCCTGCTGGGGAGAGAAAAACTTGGGGCTCCTCCCCAAACTCCTCAGATGGGGCTATGGGGGATGCAGGGGGTTGGGAGCATCCAGTCTCCCCACATCTTGCAAGGAGGACGCCCTGGGAAAAGCAGAAATGGGGCAAATTCTCTCTCTCTCCAGCCTGCACGGGGTTTGGAGATGGACAGGCCTTGGCTTGAGGGTCCCAAAGGGGCAGTGATGGACCAGGCAGGATGGTGGGATGGGATCCCCCCCTCCCCTGGCCTGAAGAGCAGCACGGTGTGGCCGGGGAACAGGGCTGAGGGCGGTGAGGGACGCGGTGGGACGCGCGGGGTCCTTACAGCTGTCGGTGTCGTTGGCCACGGCGATGATGCCCATGGGCTGCTGGGGGATGTCAACCCTCAGGAGCTTCATGTCGGTGCCCACGTATTTGTTGGCTCGTTGCACAGCCCTGCGCACCCAGTCTGTCCAGAAGATGTAATCGCCGTAGACAGCCAGGCCAAAGGGGTGCACGGGCTCCGATTTCAGGATCACCTGCAGGACGTTGGCAAACGGTGAGCACAAGGAACCTGGCTGTAGGTCACAGCCCCCAGCACCACCCTGAACACAGCCCATAGAATCATAGAATCATTGAGGTTGGAAGAGACCCTTGGGATCATGGAGTCCAACCATCTCCCCTACTCTACAAAGTCCTCCCCTACACCATGGCCCTCAGCACTGCATCTAAACGGCCCTTCAACACAGCCAGGGATGGGGACTCCACCCCCTCCCTGGGCAGCCTCTTCCAACGCCCGACCACTCTTTGGGTGAAAAATTCCTTCCTAATGTTCAATCTAAACCTCCCCTGTTGGAGCTTGAAGCCGTTCCCTCTCATTCTATTGTTAATTACCTGTGAGAAGAGACCAGCACCAACCTCTCTCCAGTGTCCTTTCAAGGAGTTGTAGAGAGTGATGAGGTCTCCCCTCAGCCTCCTCTTCCTCACACTAAACAGCCCCAGCTCCTTCAGCTGCTCTTCATAAGATTTTATTCTCCAGCCCCCTCACCAGCTTCGTTGCCCTCCTCTGCCCTCGCTCCAGCACCTCCAGATCTCTCTTGGATTGAGGTGCCCAAAACTGGACACAACACTCGAGCTGTGGCCTCCCCAGTGCTGAGCACAGGGGCACAATCACCTCCCTACTTCTGCTGGTCACACTATTTCTAATACAAGCCAGGATGCCGTTGGCTTTCTTGGCCACCTGGGTCTGCCCCCAGGGACCCTCCCGGTGCCCCAGGAACTGCTCTGCTCTCCCACAAGAACACCCCAGCCCCATTTTTGACACTCGTTGAACCCCTCCTCCAGCTCTGGGCTGGGTCTGGACTCACGTGGCGGTGGGAGCCATCGTATTCACAGCGCTCAATTTTGTCCAGCGTGGCATCAGAGAAGTAGATCTTCTCGGCCTTGTGGTCAATGGCCAGCCCATTGGGTGTCCGTATGTCCTGGTCGATGATGATGAGGACGTTGGCACCAGAGAGGGTGGCACGCATGATGCTGGGATGCTGCTCGTTCCAGTTGGTCCAGAACATCAGGCTGGAAGGGGAGAGACACGCGAAGCCTTTACAGCCCCAGATCTGCCACGTACACGTTGGCTCAGCCCACCCCTCTGTGGGGCTTCCAGGGACTTTGGGATGGATGGGACATTGTCCCCACATAAAAAGAGGTGGGAGGGGACGAATGAGGCCACTACAGCCAGCTGGGAAATGTGGTAGCCCATGGCACACATGGAGAAGGGCACAGGATGGGGTTTGTGTCGTTGTTTTGGGGTGCTGAAGGTGTGGGGAGGTGGACACAGGGCCTTTCCTCCCGGGGGTTCCAATACTCTCTGTGGTGACAACCAGTGCTTCCTCCCCCGTGGAGGGGGGTCCAACCTGGACGCTGGCCCTGGGACCACCTGGACCCCTGGGAGGGCTGGCTGGGCCACCGATGGCCACTCACTTCTGGCACTCGTCCAGCACGAAGGCCCGGGGGTGGTCGTCCCCCGACATGGTGATCACCGTCTCCCTCTCAAAAGCCCCCAGGCGGCTCTGGTCCACGGTGTGGCGGGTGATGGTGGAGGTGGTGTAGCTGGTCCAGTAGAGCGTGTCCCAGCCACGGTGGTACGCCAGTCCCTCCACTGAGCCCACATCTGCAGGGGGGAGGACAGGAAAGGGTCATGTCCAGCCCGTGCTCCCCGCAAGGCTGCTCAACTCCCTTGGACACGGCTCCTTCGGCAGCCTGAAGTTAGTGCTTTTAATTACACCCCATAAAACTCCCTCAGAGGCTCTGGGTGTCTGCTACCAGGGCACCAAAGTGGCAGCACCTGAAGGGATTCAGCAGGGCTGGGTGGGCTAATGGCTGAGATGAGAGCCCAGGAGACTTTAGGGGGGCTCCCAGGCAACCAGTAAGGACTCTTTCTTGCAGGACAGCTGAGTGATGTTCACCTACGATGAAATGAGGACTTGGCTTTCAAGCTCCTGCTCTCATCATCTCCCCTGCAGAGTCTGGGGCTCACTCTGGGTCCTCCTGTCCCCCAGCCTGGCACTGGGAAGGGAAGGGTCTCCCTCTGCCTGGGGAGAGCTGAGGCCCCGAGGCCCAGAGTGACGAGACAAAAGACTTGTGGCCGACCAGGAAGACCTTCCCTCCAGCTCTCAGGCCAGGAACTTGAACTGTACACCCATCCTTCCTCCCTCGTTAACTATCAGCAAAAGGTTTAATGAACCAGCTACGACAGATGGGCCCTGCTCTCCTGATCTCGGTGATAACAGCCACCCCAAGCGCCAAATGTAAATACACTCATTAGCGAGCGCATCTATAACCCTTGCCGGAGCTGCTCCCTGGTGACACAGAGCAACAGACATGGGCTTTCCAACTGCTGTAGGAGCCAATAAAGTCAACCAAGGGCAAATGGAGGGTTGGAGGAGAAGATGTGGCAGGGTTTGCTCAGGTCTGTCTTGGAAGTCAAAGGCAGACACCGAGCGGATGCCGGGTTTGCTGCCTTGTTTCCAGAGCAGTGCGCGTCCCCGTGCACGGCCGAGCCTTGTGACACACTCTTCGTGCCAGAACAAGCTCTTAGGGCTGCTCCCAACACTTGCACCCCCTACCACCGGCTGCTGCCTCTTCCAGAGGCTCTGGGAGAAAGCTCACAGCTGAACCCTTAAGAGCTGCCACTCAACACACCTCTTGAAAACACCAAAAAACGTTAAGAGAGAAAAGGAAACAGCGCCCTTGGGCAAGGAAGGAGGGAGTTCAGGGAGAGGTGGTGGGGGAGAAGAGGAAACACATCAAAAGATGCATTGCCAGCAGGTCCAGAGAGGGGATTCTGCCACTTTGCTCTGCTCTGGTGAGACTTCACCTGGAGTCTTGTGTGCAGGGCTGGAGGCCTCAATAGAAGAAGGACATGGACCTGATGGAGAGGGTCCAGAGGAGGGCCATGAGGATGATGAGGGGGATGGAGCACCTCTGCTCCGAGGACAGGCTGAGGGAGCTGGGGTTGTTCAGCCTGGAGAAGAGGAGCTGGAGCCCTCAATAGAAGAAGGACATGGACCTGATGGAGAGGGTCCAGAGGAGGGCCACGAGGATGATGAGGGGGATGGAGCACCTCTGCTCCGAGGACAGGCTGAGGGAGCTGGGGTTGTTCAGCCTGGAGAAGAGGAGGCTCCGGGGAGACCTAAGAGCAGCCTTCCAGTACCTGAGGGGGGGCTACAGGAAGGCTGGGGAGAGCCTGTTTAGAAAGGGCTGCAGTGACAGGACGAGGGGCAATGGCTTCAAGCTGGAGGGGAACAGCTTGAGACTGGAGATGAGGAGAGGGTTCTTCACTGGGAGGGTGGTGGAGCACTGGGACAGGTTGCCCAGGGAGGTGGTTGAGGCCCCTTCCCTGGAGATATTCAAGGGGAGGCTCGATGGGGCAACCTGGTCTAGTTGGGGGTGTCCCTGCTGACTGCGGGGGGGTGGGACGAGATGCCCTTTGGAGGTCCCTTCTGGCCTGGGCAATTCTATGATTCTATGATTCTATGAAAGTGGGATCTGAGGGCAGATGCTCGTGGAGGGAGCCTGGTGATACTCACTCTCCACGATGGTCTTGCGCCCCGTGCCATCGTCATTGATCTGCTGGATGTTGCCAAAGTGGATGTCGCTGTAGAAGATGCGGTTGCTGCCCTTGGAGCCGTAGCGGTAGTCAAAGGCCAGGGCGATGACGTTCTTCATGTGCTCCGCATCCTCGAAGGGCTTGATGGGGGCGTTGAGGTTGTTCTCGTCTGACAGGTGGATGCTCTTGAGGATGGTGCGCTCCGAGTAGAGCAGGTAGCCATCGTAGTCCCGGCAGCTCACCCCGTCCTCGGACAGCATCCCGTGGGCGCAGGCGCACGTCCTCTGCCCGTGGCCGCGGAAGAGGCAGAGCTGCTGGCAGCCCCCGTTGCTCTGGGCACAGATGTTGGTGCCTGGGGAGGAAAGAGGGGGGATTGTTGGAGGAACTGGGCAGGCTCTGTGAAGGAGGATGCTCCCGCTCAGCCGCTTTTCACCTCTCCCTCTCCCAGAGGAAGCGGGTGAAGAAAAGGTTCTGCACCTGGGCCGGAACAATCCTCACCACCAATACAAACTGGGGGGTGAGGGATTGGAAAGCAGCCCTGAGGAAAGGGACTTGGGGGTGCTGGTGGAGGAGAAGCTGGACATGAGCAGGCAGTGGGCACTTGCAGCCCAGAAGGACAATCCCATCCTGGGCTGCATCAAAAGCTGCGTTGCCAGCAGGTCCAGAGAGGGGATTCTGCCACTTTGCTCTGCTCTGGTGAGACCTCACCTGGAGTCTTGTGTGCAGGGCTGGAGCCCTCAATAGAGGAAGGACATGGACCTGATGGAGAGGGTCCAGAGGAGGGCCACGAGGATGATGAGGGGGATGGAGCACCTCTGCTCCGAGGACAGGCTGAGGGAGCTGGGGTTGTTCAGCCTGGAGAAGAGGAGGCTCCGGGGAGACCTAAGAGCAGCCTTCCAGTACCTGAGGGGGGGCTACAGGAAGGCTGGGGAGAGCCTGTTTAGAAAGGGCTGCAGTGACAGGACGAGGGGCAATGGCTTCAAGCTGGAGGGGAACAGCTTGAGACTGGAGATGAGGAGAGGGTTCTTCACTGGGAGGGTGGTGGAGCACTGGGACAGGTTGCCCAGGGAGGTGGTTGAGGCCCCTTCCCTGGAGATATTCAAGGGGAGGCTCGATGGGGCAACCTGGTCTAGTTGGGGGTGTCCCTGCTGACTGCGGGGGGGTCGGACTAGATGACCTTGGGAGGTCCCTTCCGGCCTGGACAACTCTATGATTCTCTGATTCTATGAAAAGGGCTCAGCCAGCAGCACGACGGCTCTTTCACAAGGACACAGTGGTCCATTTGTTGGTTGTTTCTCCATCCCCCCCTCCCCACATCTGCCGGCTGTTGGGCCATCGGCAGCGCTGCACGGGGGGCTGACACCCCGCTCCTGCACACGCACCCTTCTGCCTGGCCCGGTTGAAGACTTTGATGTCCTTGAGCTGGACGCCGATCCCCGTCCGCAGGGACACCGATTCCGTGGCGTTGTCCTTGTTGCCTCTTTTGATGGAGCCGTTCGCGTGAGTCCTAAGAAGGGACGGAGTCACCGAGCGACCAACGCGGGACCCAACTTCCCCATAGCACCCACCAGGTATCCCCAACCTCCCACACGGCTGGTGTCCCCCCCCCAGCACCGCTGGACCCCTCCAGCACCACCAGAACCCCCCAGCACCACCAGATCCCCCCCAGCACCACCAGACCCCTCGGGCACTGTACCTATCGCTCCAGTAAATGTACTCCTCGAAGACCGACACCGAGAACATGTCCATGTTGTTGCTGGACAGCACAACCTCTCGGTTTTCACCTGTCTCCAGGTCGATTCGTTCAATCTTGTCTGTCCGGGCATCGCACCAGTAAAGCTTCCCATCCTGAGGTGAAAAACCATCCCAGTCAGCAAGGGAGCAGTGCACTGGGGTGGCACTAGGGCACCCTCCACAGCTCCCACCACATCCCACAGAAGGTCTCAGGGTTCAGAAGACCAACCCTGGACAACCCTCCACTCAAGAGGGTGCCGCAGGGCCATGGGGAGGGCAGCCACGTCCCCAGAGGCTCCATCAGAAGGGTCACAACTGCAGGGACCCTTGGCACCCCCAGGGAGGCACCGTTGTCCCCACCAGTGGCCGTACCTCGTAGTCAACAGATATTCCATTGGGCCAACTGATGCTGACGTTGACCAGCACCATCCTCTCGGTCCCATCCAGGCGCGACCGCTCGATGCGGGGGTACTGGCCCCACTCTGTCCAGAAGAGATACCTGCAGGGGACAGCAGGGACGTGACCATGGGTCCAGCCAGGAGCAGCATCCTTGGGCCTTTTGGCCATCGCAGCAGAGGACAAGAACCTCTCCCCCTCAGCCCAGACCCCTGGTGATCCACCAGCCCCTGGGTGCTGCAGAGCACGCTGTGGCTGGGGAAGGGAGCGCTGCATCGCAGCTGGACGCAGCCCAGAAACCATGTACAGGGCTCTTCTCCATCCTTCCCCAGACCCAAGCAACTCTCTCCTCTCTGCGACTCCGTCCAAAGCTGGAGCCAGTCTGGAGAAGCTCTGCTTGGATTTTCTGAGGTGCTGGCACCCACAAAGTCAGGGGGAGCTCCCAGAAAGCTCAGCCCATCAGTGAAAGGGTGGTTAAATCCAGTTGGTTTGGACACTGGGGGCCTGTCCCTTGGTGCACCAGGGACCTGTGAGTCCATCTCCATTGTGTGCAAGTGGCACAGCTCTGCTGGGAAGGTGCTGGGGGTCTCCAGTACATGCCCACCCCCAGCTGATGGCCCTTTCAGGGCAGCTTCGTGCAGTGTCTCACCCCTTCTCTGGATGGACGGTGATGGCCCGTGGTTTGTCCAGCCCCTGAGAGATGACCACGTAACGGAAGGACCCATTCAGCCTGGCCACCTCGATGACATCAAAGCCCTGGTCCGTCCAGTAGATGTTTCCTGCAGAGAGGGGACAGTGAAGACCCACGTGAACCCCACTCCCCAACTGCCCATCACTCCTCCCCGCTCCAGAGCCCCGTCTCACCCGCAATCCAATCCACGGCGATGCCCTCCACGCGCCCAATACCGTTGGTGACCACGTCCTCTCGCCACGTCTGGTCCCTCTTGGCCCGGCTGATGGTGCTCAGACCCATGTCCACCCAGTAAATGGTGTCGTTCTCTGAGAGGGGCCAAGCAGGACAGCAGGTGTCAGTGACCTGACACCTGGGTCACAGAATCACAGAATCTTCTAGGTTGGAAGGGACCTTAAAGATCATCTTGTCCAACCGTCAACCTCATTTTGACAAAAATAGACACCCACACAACAAACAAGGAGCATCATCACTAAACCAGACCTCCCAGCACCACATCAACCCGGCTTTTGAACACCTCCAGGGATGGGGCCTCAACCCCCTCCCTGGGCAGCCCATTCCAAGGGCTGAGAACCCTTTCAGGGAAAAAATTTGTCCTAATATCCAGCCTGAACCTCCCCTGGTGTAACTTGAGGCCATTTCCTCTCGTCCTGTCGCCTGGGACTTGAGAAAAGAGACCGACCCCCATCTCTCTACCCCCTCCTTTCAGGGAGCTGGAGAGAGCAATAAGGTCTCCCCTCAGCCTCCTCTTCTCCAGGCTGAACACCCCCAGCTCCCTCAGCCTCTCCTCATCAGACTTATTCTCCAGACCCCTCACCAGCTTTGTCGCCCTTCTCTGGACCCGCTCCAGCCCCTCAATGTCTTTTTTATGGGAGGGGGCCCACATCCAGTGTGGGGACCTGACCCCCTCCCTCACTTGGAGTGGCCGAGGGGAGATGCTCTCAGGCAGAGCACTGCCAAAGGAGGGTCTGGTGACGGTCCCCCTTGCATCCCCCTCCCTGACCTCTCCAGCCCTGTTGTCCCGCTCCCAGTCCCCGCGTCACCTGCATGGAAGTCGATCCCCACGGCCAGGGAGGTCCCCGACACAGGCACGAGAGCATCTGACTTGTCGTTGGGGTCCAGGGGAATGCCACGTATCCCCTCGTGGACCGAGTACAGGAGGAAGGAGCCGACACCTGTGACAGGGATGCAGGGTTAGTCAGATGCATCCCCAAACCCACACCCTGCCCATTCCACAGCCAGCCACAACTCATGGAAAACTGCCACAGCAGCCCGTGGAGGAGGACAAGCTCGGCAGGGCTGGTGGCAGGGCTTGACCCTACCACGACAGCAGCACCACGAGTCCCCAGGCCGGACAGATGGCCCAGGACAGGAGGGGGGCAGGCAGGGCAGGGTGGGACCGTGGTGGCTGGAGCCCCTGGCAGGCTGTGCCTGAAGCATCCCCGCAGAGAGAGGCAGCCCCTGCGCCCACTTCTCAGCTGACTCGGAGGCTGACGCAAGCGAGACGTGGGCTGGCAGCAGGAGCAGCAGCTCCCGGGGAGGGGATGGGATGGGATGGGATGGGGGAGGCTGTCCTGACGGACGTCGAGTGCCTCATCCTGCCCACAGTGCTGTGGTCGGGGGCATAAGGAGGAGAAAACTCCTCTGTGATGGGGATGAGAGAGATTTGGCTGCCACACGGGGCAGGGGAAGGAATGGCAGGAAAGAGGAGGGGGAATAATCTACTCAGGGACAAGATTTCTGATGGCCGGGGCAGGAACCTGCGGAACACAAAGCCCTTCCCTGCTCAGCTCTGTGAAGGACCTGCAGGCCTTGCCCACACCTCCCAGGAGGCCGGAGCAGCCTGTTCAAGGGGTCCTGACCCATGGTGGGGCAGAGGGGAGGCGTGAGGGAGGTCTCTCTCCAGAGCTGCCTCCCCCCCCCCCGAGCGCTGGCGAAGGGCTCGGTGCCGCATCTGGGTCAGGGCAGCGCTTGTTATTCAGTGCCTGCCCTGACCCAGATGGTGCAGCAGCTCTGCCAGCCCCCTCCAAAAACACCAAGAACATTTTGCACACAAACAGCCTTTGAGAGGCCGCTCTTTCCTCCCAAGGGAGACAGTGGCAGAGCAGGCAGGGAGTGGGGATCTGCAAAGCAAAGGCTGTGCCAGGTTGCCCAGCCCCGTTCCTGGTGCCTGCGGCGACTCAACAACCCCAAACCCGCTGCTGACAGCGCGGGTGTCACCTCTCCTTCGAGGGGTCCCACTGTGTGATCCTGCCCCCTCCTCCTGCTAAACCCCGAGCCCTGGCTGCCCCCTCGCTCATCGCTGCCAGCCCCTCGCAGGAACAGCCCACGCCAGGGTCTCGCTGTGGCCCGAGCCCCAGATCCCTACCGAGCCCCTCTGGGGTCCCTCTGCCCCCCAGGGTCCCTCCGCAGCGCTGTGGGGCGCAGGGAGGTGTGGGGCAGTCAGAGGAGCCCCCACACAGCCAGGGCGAGCGGCAGCAGCACCCTCCACACACCACAGCAACACACACAGTGCTTGGTCATGGCAGCAGGGAGGGCCGGGGGAGGCTGCGGGGGGGTCTCTCTGCTCTGAGGGGCTGGTTTGGGGAGGGGGACGGGGAGGGGGACACTCACCTTCGCAGGACTGCTGGCCACTCTTCAGGCTGTAGCCCGCGGTGCACATGCAGGACCGGGAGGTCTCAGACGTGGGGAGGCAGAGCTGGGAGCAGTCGCCGTTGTTCAGGCTGCAGGGGTTGGTTCCAGCTGCCGCAGAGAGAAGGGGGCTGAGTGGTGGCCAGGGGACACCCCCAGGGCCAGAGGACACCCCAGGGCCAGAGGACACCCCCAGGGCCGGGGGACACCCCCAGGGCCGGGGGACACCCCCGGGCCAGAGGACATCCCCAGGGCCAGAGGACACCCCCGGGGCCAGAGGACATCCCCGGGGCTGGGGGACACCCCCAGGGCCGGGGGACACCCCCAGGGCCTGTGGGCAGCGGGGGGAGAGGCCGAGGCAGCCGGGGCCAGCGCCGCTCGGGGCAGACACTTGGGATATGGTGCCCTGGGCCAGACTTGGGCCAGCAAGAAGAGACAGGGCCACCTGGTCACCGTGGGCCAGACCCTGGCCCCGCTGGCACGTGGGGGGAGCAACCGAACTGCTGCCTGGCCCTGCAGGGCCTCTGGCCCGGGACCAGGCGCTCACCTTGCTGGATGCTCTCATCGTACACCTTCATGTGCATCACCAGCGTGGTGCTGTTGCGCAGCACCGTCACCTCTGTCCCATCCTTCTTGTTGCAGGTGCCCATCCTCTCGGAGGCCTGGTCGGCCCACCACAGCTTGTCGCCTGTCAAGGGAAGGCAGGAATGTGAAGCAGTTTCCCCATCCCCTCCCGCCCCCAGCAGCAGAGCCGTGGCTCCACATGGATTTACAAGCCTGGAAAAAGGGGTCTGAGCTCAGCCTTTGGTGGAGGAGCATCCCCTCCACAGCCATGAGAGGTGGCAACGAGCTGCCTGTGTTTGGGCAGGGCCAGGAGAAAGGGAAAAGGGCTTCATGAAGCGCTGCCGTCACCCCGCCAGCTCTCACCCATGATGGCCAGGGCAGTCGCCTTGCTCAGCTGACTCTTCATGGACTCGATCACCTCCAGGTTGCTGCCGTCCAGGTTGCATCTGTTGATGGTGCCGTTGCCGGAGCTGATCCAGTAGAGTTTGCTCTCTGGGTAGTCAATGGCCAGGCCTGGAAAGCAAGGGGACTGTCAGGGACCAGGCAGTGTGCAGGGACCATCACCATCTGGGACCGGCAGAGAGGATGGGGTGATGGAGAGAATGGGCACGTGAGGTCAGGGCCACCCAGCACAAACCAGCCCCCCGGGGAGCCGGGGTGGTCAGAGCTCAGGCTTTTAGGGCCAGCAAGGGTGCTGCAAGGTGGGGTGGTACCAGAGGGGACGGGGGGGGGGTCCGTACCAACAGGCCCTTTCTGGTTGGTGAAGAGGAGCGTGCGGTTGCTGCCGTCCATGTTGGCCACACTGATGTTGTCCCCATCTGTCCAGTAGAGCTTCCTGCACCAGGGAGGGGACACTGAGCACGGTGGCTCCAACAGCTCCGTGGAGATGGCCCAGCTCTGTGTCCCCCAGCCCGCCCAGACTCTGCCAGCCCCCGACACCCCCTGGGCTCCCCTCCAGACCGCGCTGGCCCCTCTTCCCTCTCCCCAGCCCGGGCAGCCCCACGGCCTCCTCGCCTCCAGGACGGGGTTTGGTGATTGTGAGCACTCCCCAGCCCTGTGCAAAGCCCTGTGCACACCCAGCTCGTGGATGCACACTTATCCGCAGCCTGTTCTCCTTCACACGCCTCCTGTCTCCTCTCACACACCTCCCACACGCGCTGACACACCGGCAGAGCAACCTGTTTTCTCCTCCACCGCACATGGGCACCGTCACGCGCACTCACACGTGTGCCTGCACGGACACCCCCTCCTCCTCCTCCTCCGACGCTCCTACCCTGACCCCGCGCCCGCTGGCACTGCACCCCCCAGGAGACTTACCCCCGGAGGGGGTGAACCACCAGGCAGTGAGGTTTGTCCAGCCCCTGGATCACCGCGTTCTTGAAGGAGCCATCCAGCCGGGCAACGTTGATCTGCTTCTTGTTGGCATCGTAACTGGTCCAGAAGAGGTTTCTGGAAACCCAATCCACAGAGAGGCCGTGAGCGTTGGGCAGGTCTGAAAGGCAACGGAGAAGGGAGACTCGTTAATGGTGAGAACGGGGCTGGGATGATGCTCAGATGAAGAGGAAGAGCTGATCTCATGGAGCTGAAGCTCCTGGAGGGTTGGTGGCTCTGGGACCTGATGAAAGCAGCCCCGTGGGGCAATGCTCCTCCACACCCACCCGCAGAGACGACGGTCTCCACGCCGGTGCCGTTGATGAAGGCTCTCTTGATGGTCTGGGTGCGGACATCAGACCAGTAAATGCGTTGCTCCACGGCGTCGTAGTCCACCACCGTGACATTGTCGATGTCAGGCACCGTGAAGGAGATGATGTAGTTGTAGTAAGGGTTGTCGATGTCCACACCCCGGATCTCCATCTGCCGTGCGTACAGCAGGAACTTCTTAAACTCTGGGGGAGAAGGAGGAGAGGGGCATTCGTGGGACCTCAGCCTGGTCTCCAGAGCTGGCACCGAAGCACCCACTTGTCCTCCCTGGCCTGGGGTGGCCCGGGCAGACCCCTACCATAACAGGTCATGTTGTCCTTGTCCAGCTTCATGAGGTGGGGGCAGGCACAGGACAGCGTGCGGTTGTAGTTGATGAGGCAGAGGTGGGAACATGGCCCTTTGCCCCCGTTGGCTTCACAGGGATTAGGAGCTGCAAAAAGGGATAAGACTCAGTGATGTCCCTATTCCAGGGGACACTGACCGATGGGTCCCAGAGAGCTGCAAGCCCTCCAGACCCTTCCTGCCCCATCGAGGAGCTCTGACCCGTTGGCCTCATCACCCCAGGATGCTTCTCTACTGGCTGGTCAGGGCCACAGCGGAGACCTCCAGCTCAGTGGGGTGTGAGAAAGGGCAGCCATGGGGGTGGGAGCAGCTCCCAAGTGACCCTCCAAGCACCAGCACCATCTCCCCACCACGCCATCCCCCCTCCCCATCCCACTGCCTCCGCCTCCCCAGGCCTCACCCAGGGGCTGCCGGGAGGGGTGATACACCTGCAGGTCGAAGGGCTGCGTGTTGGTCCTCTGCACCACCGTCACGTTGTGCCCCGTCCACTTGTTGGCCTTGGCCAAGGTGTTGGTGCGCCAGTCGGTCCAGTAGACCTCACCCCCATAGAGGGTGACGGCGAAGGGATGGGACAGGTACTCGTGTCCCCGCAGCACCTCGATGTGCCCCGTCCCGTCGTACAGGGCTGAGTAGATGGCATCAGACCTACACCCGGCAGAGAGAAGGGCTGAGAGCAGGCATGGGGCTGAGCCAAGGGCCACCAGGCACAGGCAAAGGCTTCTTTAACCCAACAGCAACAACCCACGGGGTCTAAGCAGCCGCCTCCTCTGCTCTGGTTCCTGGTGCTGCGGAGGAGGCCGATTGCTGATTTACACCAGGAATCGCGGTCCCCGCAGAGGAGAAAACCCAGAGCAAAGGCTGGAACGTGTCGCAGAGACAAACAGACCCCCCCCGGAGCAAAGGCTTTCGCTCCCAGCCTGGCAGACAAACAGCACAACGAGACAGAAGGGAGGGGGAAGGTGCCAAAGCCAAGAGGGATGGGGAGGGGGCCGGGGTCCAGAGGCGACGGGGAAGAGGTGGTGGCCGGGTCCTACCTGGCGTCGATCCAGAGGATGCGCTTCTCCAGGTAGTCCACAGTGAGCCCGTTGGGCCAGCCCCCCGAGCCCGTCTCCTTGTGGATGGTGCGTCGACCCGCGCCGCTCATGGAGGCGGCCTCGATGCGGGGCAGGCTGGCATCCCAGTCAGTCCAGAAGAGGATCCTGCAGGAGACAGGGAGCAGGGACGGTCAGCACGGGGACACCGAGCTCTGCCTCCCTCCCGGATCAGCAGCGGGGTGTGTGCCCAGACAGGAGCCTGTGGCCCGGTTCCTCTGCAAGGGTGCCATGGAGTCCCGGTGACCCACATCCCAGAATCACAGAATCTTCTAGGTTGGAAGGGACCTTCAAGATCATCTTGTCCAACTGTCAACCTCATTTTGACAAAAATAGACACCCCCACAACAAACAAGGAGCATCATCACTAAACCAGACCTCCCAGCACCACATCAACCCGGCTTTTGAACACCTCCAGGGATGGGGCCTCAACCCCCTCCCTGGGCAGCCCATTCCAAGGGCTGAGAACCCTTTCAGGGAAAAAATTTTTCCTAATATCCAGCCTGAACCTCCCCTGGGGCAACTTGAGGCCATTTCCTCTCGTCCTGTCGCCTGTGACTTGGGAGAAGAGACCGACCCCCATCTCTCTACCCCCTCCTTTCAGGGAGTTGGAGAGAGCAAGAAGGTCTCCCCTCAGCCTCCTCTTCTCCAGGCTGAACACCCCCAGCTCCCTCAGCCTCTCCTCATCAGACCCCTCACCAGCTTTGTCGCCCTTCTCTGGACCCGCTCCAGCCCCTCAATGTCTTTTTTATGGTAGGGGGCCCAAAACTGGACACAGTACTCAAGCCCCTCCTGCCTTACCCGTAGCGGGGGTCCAGGGCAATGGCCCGGGGATGCTCGATGTCCCCAGCCAGCAGCGTGGTTCGCATGGTGCCGTCCAGCTTGGCCACCTCAATCTGGTCCAGGTTGCTCTCCACCCAGTAGATGTTGCCAGCGATCCAGTCCACGGCCAGTCCCTCGGGGGTGGCCAGCCCGTACTGTATCACCACCTCGAAGCTGGTCAGAGCTGCGAGACACAACACCAGGAGGGCTCAGCCCAGTGCCTCCCCCCAGCCCACCCACCACCATTGCACCCCAGTCCTGAGCAGCTCCCCACGGCCTGGCCGGCTTCATAGAATCATAGAATGGTCCAGGTTGGAAGAGACCCTTGGGATCATCGAGTCCAACCATCTCCCCTACTCTACAAAGTCCTCCCCTACACCATGTCCCTCAGCACTGCATCTAAACGGCCCTTCAACACAGCCAGGGATGGGGACTCAACCCCCTCCCTGGGCAGCCTCTTCCAACGCCCGACCACTCTTTGGGTGAAAAATTCCTTCCTAATGTTCAATCTAAACCTCCCCTGTTGGAGCTTGAAGCCGTTCCCTCTCCTTCTGTCACTAATGACCTGGGAGAAGAGACCAGCACCAACCTCTCTACAGTGTCCTTTCAAGGAGTTGTAGAGAGTGATGAGGTCTCCCCTCAGCCTCCTCTTCCTCACACTAAACAGTCCCAGCTCTTTCAATCACTCTTCATAAGATTTTATTCTCCAGCCCCCTCACCAGCTTCGTTGCCCTCCTCTGCACTCGCTCCAGCACCTCCAGATCTCTCTTGGATTGAGGTGCCCAAAACTGGACACAATACTCCAGGTGTGGCCTCCTTCTCCCCCAGACAGGGTCTCAGCCCCATAGGACTCAGCCCCACATCCGTGGCCCGGTGCTGGGCTCTCTCCATGGGTGTCCCCTCCCACGGCTCTGCAGCACTGATGGGGAGGGGGCCTGGCTTTGTGCTCCCAGCTGTTGGGCTGCAATTACCATTAGGGAAGTGCTGGGAATGCTAATTAACTCCTACATAATAAGCAACTTTGGAGAGCAGAACGGGATCACTAGAGGAGCCGTGGGTTCCAGTGTGGGGTGCCAAGGAGCACCCTATCCCAGAACAGCACCCCCAATTTTCCACCTCTCTTCCCCCCCCCAGCTTGCTCCAGGCCCTCAGGGCTACGCACCCCCATTCTCCAGCAGTTTGCCCCTGTAGATTTTGTCCTCCACGACGTCGGTCCAGTAGAGCGAGCTCTGGTTGAGGTGGAAGTCCAAGGCAATGGTGTTGCGCAGCCCGGGGACCAGGACGCTGTAGTCACCCCGGTGCAGGTCGATGCGACGGATCTCGTGACGGTTGGAGAATATGATGAAGGGCTTGAAGGGGTCTGGGAGAAGCAGGGCAGGGTCAGAAGGGGGGCACAGACAAGGCAGGAGTGACCAACAGGGGCTGTGTGGGACCAACAGTCCCCATACCCATGGGTGGAAGGTGTTCCTGGCCCCAGCCCCAGCTTTGGGACCACCCACACCCCCGCACTGTGAAGGGCAGCTCGTGCCAGGTGGGGACAGCAAGGGGTCCACCATCGGCAGGCAGATCCCCCCCAGATCACAGAATCACAGAATCTTCTAGGTTGGAAGGGACCTTCAAGATCATCTTGTCCAACCGTCAACCTCACTGACAAAAATAGACACCCCCACAACAAACAAGGAGCATCATCACTAAACCAGACCTCCCAGCACCACATCAACCCGGCTTTTGAACACCTCCAGGGATGGGGCCTCAACCCCCTCCCTGGGCAGCCCAGTCCAAGGGCTGAGAACCCTTTCAGTGAAAAAGTGTTTCCTAATATCCAGCCTGAACCTCCCCTGGTGCAACTTGAGGCCATTTCCTCTCGTCCTGTCGCCTGTGACTTGGAAGACCCACCCCCATCGCTCTACACCCTCTTTTCAGGGAGTTGGAGAGAGCAAGAAGGTCTCCCCTCAGCCTCCTCTTCTCCAGACTGAACACCCCCAGCTCCCTCAGCCTCTCCTCATCAGACTTATTCTCCAGACCCCTCACCAGCTTTGTCGCCCTTCTCTGGACCAATGTGGTGTGCCCATCCCCACAGTCCTCAGCTCTGCTGCTGCCACCTCCGAGAGTTGTGGGGCACCACCATCAGAGGGATGTGGGGCGATGCTGCCAGCCCCTGTGCCCCCCCCTTGCACGCACCCAGGCTGCGGCAGCTCTCGCCATCGGGTTCCAGCATCCAGCCCTCGTAGCAGGAGCACTTGACGTTGTACTTGTCCTGCTCGCACTTCTGGCTGCACTTGAGGTGCTTGGCACAGTAGCTCTGGATCTGGCAGGTCTTGTTGTCCGAGCCCAGCTCCATGCCCAGGGGACAGGAGCAGACGATGCCCTCGCCGGGGGCCACGGTGCAGTTGTGGCTGCAGCCGCCGTTGTTGAGGGAGCACTGGTCTGTGGGGAGAGGACACGTTGGTCAGGGTCCTCGTCCCGCTGCCGGCCGGGGGACACCCCGCGTCCCGGCCCCCGGCCCCCCGCTCACCGCAGAGCTCGCCCTCGTCGGAGCCGTCGCCGCAGTCGTCGGAGCCGTCGCAGAGCTTCTCGGGGGGGAGGCAGATGGAGGTGTTGTTGGCGCAGGTGTGGGAGGGGGGTTTGCACACCAACGACTCACAGTTCTCCTCGTCCGAGTTGTCCTCGCAGTCACTGTCCCCGTCACACACCCAGGCCTTGCTGATGCAGCGAGCTGCCCGGGGGGGGGGGGAGCGAGGAGGGGGCAGATCAGATGCGGAGGAGACGTTATTTCAGGCACTCAGGGTCCTGGCTGCCCCAAAATTGGCATCCCTGTCCCCAACCCACCAAACCAAGGCAGGTCCCAGGTCAGAGGGGACAATGGACAGCAGTTCCCCCCCTCCCCTGCCCTCACCTGAGTCCTTGCAGCCAAACTTCACGTTGGGGTCGCAGACGTGGGTGACCCCCTCGCAGTTCTTCTCGTCGCTGGAGTCCATGCAGTCGGTGTCGCCGTCGCAGCGCCAGCGCATGGGGATGCACAGCCCGTCCAGCCGGCACTGGAACTCGTCCGTGTGGCAGCCCCCGGGCGGGCGTGTGGCTGGGGGGGAGGGGGGCACAGACACCCACTCACTGCCTTGGCCCCCGGAGCTGGGAACCCACCGAGCTCAGGGGACCAGAGGAGGATGGGGCAGTCAGCCCGAGGTGCAGGACGTGGGTATGTGGGCACCCAGAGTGGGCAGAGGAGGCTGCAGGATCTCCTGCCTGGCAGGTGGGACTCTGCCCGGGGGGGGGGTTGGCTTTCCAGGTGGGATAGCACCAGGGCTGATGCCCAGGAGGGTCCATCTGCTGCTCACTCCCTCCTGGGGTAGGATGAGGGGGACACACGCTGAGCAGCGGCACAGGGACGGGGGACTCACCCTGGTTGGTGCAGTTGGCGTGGGTCCAGGGGGACACACGCTGAGCAGGGACGGGGGACTCACCCTGGTTGGTGCAGTTGGTGTGGGTCCAGGGGGACACACGCTGAGCAGGGACGGGGGAACTCACCCTGGTTGGTGCAGTTGGCGTGGGTCTCGTCGCTGTAGTCGCCGCAGTCGTTGTCCCCGTCGCAGGTCCAGTGCACGGGGATGCAGCGCCCGCTGTTGCACTTGAACTGGTTGCTGGAGCAGGAGTGGCTGCAGCCCGCCTCGTCGCTGTTGTCCCCGCAGTCGTTGTCTGGAGAGGGAAGGGGAGCAGGACGGAGCTCAGGGGGGTACCCGGCCAGCCTGGGGGGGGGGGGGGGGGGGGGCCAGACCCTCCCCCCGGGGGGAGGACAGGCAGGAGAGGAGAGAGCACAGGGATGGAGAAAAAGCTCCACTCCCGGCCCTCCCCACCCCCCCCAAAACACGCTGCGGGCGCTGCCACAGCACCAGCAGCGCACAGAGAAAATGAAACACAGAAACTGCATAGATCAGCCATGTACCTGGGGAGGGTGCCCAGCACCAAGGGGGATGCTCTGCTCCACGGGGGGAGCGGAGCTGGGGGGCTGGTGCACTCCTTTATGGGGTGCATCCATGGGGAGATGGGTTGGTACAGCCAATTGGGGGGTGTCAGCTCGCCTGGAGGAAACCCCGTCGCCCGCTGATGGGCAGGGGCAGCTTTAGTCTGTGGGTGCTGCGACACTGGCAATGCAGCCCCTCCGCCTGCCCTGGGACCCCCCCAGCGCCCACCGCCACTGCGGACGCCCCCTCTGAACTCAGGAAAGGGCCTTTGCCTCCCCTGGCACCGGGGAGCTCACAGCAGGCACGGGGACAATGGCACTGCCACCGCCGTGTTGCTGCACCGGCAGCAGCAGACCCTGAGCTCTCTAGGAGAGCACCAAGAGGAGCTTCCCTCGGGGAGCTGGGAGGGAGGGACGTGGGCTTTGCTCCCCAGAACATCCCTCCCACTGCTGGGGGGCAAGGGGGCATTGCCAGAGATGGGGGGGCATTGCCAGAGAGGGGGGGACACTGCTGGAGAAGACAGGGGGCATTGCTGTAGGGCAGGGGGCATTGCCAGAGAGTGGGGGGCACTGCAGGAGAGCACGGGGAGGCATCGCCCGCTGTTGCCCTTGAACTGGTTGCTGGAGCAGGAGTGGCTGCAGCCCGCCTCGTCGCTGTTGTCCCCGCAGTCGTTGTCTGGAGAGGGAAGGGGAGCAGGACGGAGCTCAGGGGGGTACCCGGCCAGCCTGGGGGGGGGGCTGGCGGAGGCACAGCAGGAGGGAGGAAGGCAGAGACCCCCCCTGCCAGAGGCAGCCAGGGGAAGCAGGGGACAACAGGGATGAGACGGAGCACACCGGAGGACAGGACACGGTGGGACCCCCGCGGGGGAGGTCAGGATGAACAGAGAGC
>NW_015091166.1:280387-280976 GCF_001431845.1 Calidris pugnax | reverse complement strand
CTTTAGTCTGTGGGTGCTGCGACACTGGCAATGCAGCCCCTCCGCCTGCCCTGGGACCCCCCCAGCGCCCACCGCCACTGCGGACGCCCCCTCTGAACTCAGGAAAGGGCCTTTGCCTCCCCTGGCACCGGGGAGCTCACAGCAGGCACGGGGACAATGGCACTGCCACCGCCGTGTTGCTGCACCGGCAGCAGCAGACCCTGAGCTCTCTAGGAGAGCACCAAGAGGAGCTTCCCTCGGGGAGCTGGGAGGGAGGGACGTGGGCTTTGCTCCCCAGAACATCCCTCCCACTGCTGGGGGGCAAGGGGGCATTGCCAGAGATGGGGGGGCATTGCCAGAGAGGGGGGGACACTGCTGGAGAAGACAGGGGGCATTGCTGTAGGGCAGGGGGCATTGCCAGAGAGTGGGGGGCACTGCTGGAGAAGACAGGGAGCATTGCTGGAGAACATGGGGGGCGCTGCTGGAGAACATGGGGGGCATTGCCAGAGAGTGGGGGGCACTGCTGGAGAACATGGGGGGCATTGCTGGAGAACAGAGGGCACTGCTGGAGAAGACAGGGGGCATTGCCAGAGAGTGGGGGGCACGGCCG
>NW_015091166.1:276864-280107 GCF_001431845.1 Calidris pugnax | reverse complement strand
GGGGGGCATTGCTGGAGAAAACGGGGGGCATTGCCAGTGTCTGGAGGAGCAGCCCCACGAGGGCTGGCAGCACTCTGGAGGGGGCAGGTTTGGGGGCTGCGTTGGGGGCCAGGTTTGGGGGTCTGGTGCATGTTGATCTATGCACTAACCGGTAGGCTTTGGACAGTTCTTTTCGTCAGAGCCATCCCCACAATCTTTTTCTGAAACACAGAACCAACCAGACAAGGAGAGTGGGCACAATGACAAAGACAACAACACGACGGTGGCACACGCACAGAGAGCGGCACAAAAACACGCTGGGACGTTGGACGCGGACACGGAGGAGGGACACAGAGGGCAGGCACCGCGAGCGCCCGGGAGGCGAGACCAGAAGCAGGGGAGGGTACTGGGTTGCCCGGGGCTGGGACCCCCTCGGTGCTGCAGCTCCTGCCCCATGGGGTGCCTGGGGAGGCTCGTGGGGGCACAGGAGATGCCCCACGCCAAGGCCATGGTCAGTTCCCCATGGCCAGCACTGGTGGACCCTCAGGAAAAGAGCCCTCCAAGGTGGGACTGCCCCAGGAGGGAGAGGGCACTTGCTGGGGAAGACCCCAAGGAGGGACCTGCACCCACAGCTCCCCACAAACCTCCTGCACTCTGCGGCTCTGAACGTGCTTCACCTGCTCTGAAGCCACTAATTAAACCTAATGAGGCAGAGCTGCTAGAAAGACTGAAATAAACCTCTGGGGAAGGAAAGCAACCTCGGGGTAAACCCTCTCTCCCAGGCCTGGTCCTGGGAGCGGATCTGAGGCCAGACCTGAGCTTGCTGGGAGACCTCTCCTGCCTTCCCTGGGGCTTCGGGACCTGGTTTGACCCCACCAGCACCACAGGCCACTCCACAGTCACCTCGAGCACCGGGGCAGAGTTTTGGCCACCGTGCAAAGAACGCCAAGGTCTGTTGAAACCAGCCCTGCCAGGCTCTTCCTGCAACACACGCTCACCCCAAGGGCAGCCAAGGAAAACGTGGGGCTCGCTGCTGCAGGATGTGCTTCGGGCTTCAGCTAACGCCTCTGCCCCTCAGAGCCTGGGTTCTGCTGTTTAACACGAGGCTGAGAAACGGCCCTTGCAGGAACAGGGTCCCCTGCCAGGCTGGCACCCCTGTGTCTGGTCTCGCCGTCCCTGGCTGCGACCCCCTGGCAGCGGCGGGGCCGGGGTCCTTACCGTTGTCGCAGCGCCAGTTGATGTTTATGCAGCGGCCGTTGTTGCAGGTGAACTGTGTCAGGGGGAAGCAGGTCGGGTAGGCTGTGGACGAGGCAGAGGCACCATCAGTGCTGGGGGACGACATCCCGTGCCCCAAATCCCCTCTGCCCCACAGCGGGGTGAGGAGCAGGGCTCCCCCCAGAAGCCCCCAGCTCACCGCAGGAGGCAGACTCGTCGGAGCGGTCCCCGCAGTCATCGTCCAGGTCACACGTCCAGGAGATGGGGATGCAGCGCCCGCTGGCACAGGAGAACTGGTTGGGGGAGCAGGTCCGAGCTGGCCCAGGGAGAGAAAAACAGAGCTTTAGTGGCTGTTGGTGCTTTGCTTTGCTCGGGGAAAGGTGGGGAACAATCCCCCCGGGGCTCCTGCGAGGCACAGAAGCAGGTTGCAAGGTGGGCAGCAGGGATGGGAGATTTAGATTAGATATTAGAAAGAACTACTTTACTGAGAGGGTGGTCAGGCCCTGGAACAGCCTGCCCAGGGAGGTGGTGGAGTCACCATCCCTGGAGGGATTGAAGAAACGTATAGACATGGCTCTTCAGGGCCTGCTCTAGTGCCCAAGGTTATTGGTTTAAGGTGAGGTGTTGAGTGTGGGGTTTAGTTGGAGGGTGCAGTGTTTTTGGTGGGAGTTTGGTGTGGTGTGTTTTGTATTTGTTTGGTGTGGTGGTTTTTTTTTTGTTTTTTGGTTTTTTTTTGTGGTTGGACTCAATGATCTCAGAGGTCCCTTCCAACCACTAAGATTCTGTGATTCTGTGATGTGCGAGGCTCCGAAACCTTGGCCTCATCCTGGCAGCGTTGCAGGGAGCAGCGAAGACTGTGGCTTGTCACAGTGGAGAGAGCTCTCCCTCAGCTCCCGAGGACGAGGGTGGCTCCTCACCTGAGCAGGTGGAGTTGGACTCGTCCTCGTTGTTGCCACAGTCGTTGTCCCCGTCGCAGAGCCAGCGGTTGGGGATGCAGCGGTTGTTCTTGCACTTGAAGCGGTCGGAGGGGCAGGTGTGCTGGTCTGCAGGGGAGACACACACTCAGGACCTGCCTCCCTCCACCCCACACTCATTCCTCCTCCGTGGCTGGGAGAGAGAGAGAAACTGAGGCAGAAAAGGGCAGGGAGCCTCAGACAAACTGGGGATCCAGGACCCCAACCACCATTTCCCCCCTCAACTACTTGATCCCGCTCCCCTCCTAGATCTGGGAGTGGATGGAGGGTCCTGGCTGCCTGACCCCATCCCAGCCACTGGCCCCACATCTGGTGTATCGACAGCTGTGTGGTGTTGTCGATACACCAGAGGGACTGGATGTCATCCAAAAGGACCTGGACAGGCTGGAGAGGTGGGCCCAGGTGAACCTCATGAGGTTCAACAAGGGCAAATGCAAGGTTCTGCACCTGGGCTGGAACAATCCTCACCACCAATACAAACTGGGGGGTGAGGGATTGGAAAGCAGCCCTGAGGAAAGGGACTTGGGGGTGCTGGTGGAGGAGAAGCTGGACATGAGCAGGCAGTGGGCACTCACAGCCCAGAAGGCCAATCCCATCCTGGGCTGCATCAAAAGCTGCGTTGCCAGCAGGTCCAGAGAGGGGATTCTGCCACTTGACTCTGCTCTGGTGAGACCTCACCTGGAGTCTTGTGTGCAGGTCTGGAGCCCTCAATAGAAGAAGGACATGGACCTGATGGAGAGGGTCCAGAGGAGGGCCCCGAGGATGATGAGGGGGATGGAGCACCTCTGCTCCGAGGACAGGCTGAGGGAGCTGGGGTTGTTCAGCCTGGAGAAGAGGAGGCTCCGGGGAGACCTAAGAGCAGCCTTCCAGTACCTGAGGGGGGGCTACAGGAAGGCTGGGGAGAGCCTGTTTAGAAAGGGCTGCAGTGACAGGACGAGGGGCAATGGCTTCAAGCTGGAGGGGCACAGATTTAGACTGGAGATGAGGAGAGGGTTCTTCACTGGGAGGGTGGTGGAGCACTGGGACAGGTTGCCCAGGGAGGTGGTTGAGGCCCCTTCCCTGGAGATATTCAAGG
>NW_015091166.1:257681-274400 GCF_001431845.1 Calidris pugnax | reverse complement strand
CAGATTGAGACTGGAGATGAGGAGAGGGTTCTTCACTGGGAGGGTGGTGGAGCACTGGGACAGGTTGCCCAGGGAGGTGGTTGAGGCCCCTTCCCTGGAGATATTCAAGGGGAGGCTCGATGGGGCAACCTGGTCTAGTTGGGGGTGTCCCTGCTGACTGCGGGGGGGTGGGACGAGATGCCCTTTGGAGGTCCCTTCCAGCCTGGGCGATTCTATGAAAGTTGAGCTGGAATCCTGCAGCCCCAGGAGGACGTAAGCCTCTACCCCACCGCGGAGGAGGTGGCTACGCACGGCAGAGCTCAGGGGCTTCGTCGCTGTTGTCCAGGCAGTCGTTGTCCCCGTCACATTTCCAGCGCTCCTGGATGCAGCGGTTGTTCTTACAAGCGAACTCTCCGGGCTGGCACTGCGGGGGCGGGATGTAGGACGGGTTGGCTGGCAAAGGAAAAACAAAAGGGAGGGGACAATTTTAACTGAGTGGCCAAGTGCAGGGCAGCAGCAGCAGCAGCGAGGACAGTCCCGTGTCCCTGGGCTGGCAGGATGTCTGTAAGACTGCCCAGCAGCCCTGAGAGGGCACACGGACACTTGTAGAACCACAGACCGGTTTGAGTTGGAAGTTGGAGAGACCCTTGGAAGTTGGAGAGACCCTGGCTCAGCCTTAACCCACAGGCAGCACCAGCAGAGCTTCATCCCTCTCATTTAATGCAGCAAAGCTCGGTACTGCCCAGGCTGCCCACCCAGACCCTGGCTCTCCCTGACACTGGGTGCAGAGCAAACCCGCCCCGACCACGTGGGCAGCGTTGGACACAGTTGGAATCACAGATTTGCTGAGGTTGGAAGGGACCTTTCAGATCATCGAGTGCAACCATCAACCCAACGCTGATAAAAACCAGCACCAAACCGTATCTCTAAGCTCCACGTCTGCCCAGCTTTTAGATACCTCCAGGGATGGTGACTCCACCACATCCCTGGTCAGCCTGTTCCAAAGCTTGACAACCCTTTCAGTGTAAAATTATTCCTAATATCCATCCTAAATCTCCCCTGACACAACTTGAGGCTGTTTCTTCTTGTCCCACTGCCTGTTCCTTGGGAGAAGAGACCAACCCCCTCCCCCCCACCCCGGCTACACCCTCCTTTCAGGGAGTTGGAGAAAGCAAGAATCACAGAATCTTCTAGGTTGGAAGGGACCTCAAAGATCATCTTGTCCAACCGTCAACCTAACTGACAAAAATAGACACCCGCACAACCAACAAAAAGCAACACCATCACTAAACCAGACCTCCCAGCACCACATCAACCCAGCTTTTGAACACCTCCAGGGATGGGGCCTCAACCACCTCCCTGGGCAGCCCATTCCAAGGGCTGATGACCCTCTCAGTAAAAAAATTGTTCCTAATATCCAGCCTGAACCTCCCCTGGTGCAAGTTGAGGCCATTTCCTCTTGTCCTGTCGTCTGTGACTTGGGAGAAGAGACCGACCCCCACCTCTCTACCCCCTCCTTTCAGGGAGTTGGAGAGAACAATTAGGTCTCCCCTCAGCCCCCTTCTCTCCAGCTGAACACCCCCAGCTCCCTCAGCCTCTCCTGGTTGCACGTCATCAGTTCAACAACCCCCCCCAGGGATTCCCACCCGTGTCCCCGGTCCAGTGGCGGAACCGCTGCCATCGTGCAGGAGGAGGAACCGGAGCCAGTTCGTGATTCATCTGCAGAGTCCCACCACCCACCTCCCCGTGTCCCAGGTGGCCTCCCAGCACGATGGCATCACTGCCAACGGGCCACAGTAGAGCCACAGACCCCGTGTCCCCACCATCCCCCACGGAGAGGGGTCCCCAGGCCCTGGGACATCCTACCCTGGCAGGTGACAGAGTCTGATCCCAGGATCTGGTCCTCAGCACAGGCACACTGACGGCCCCGGGGGGTGGCCAGGCACAGGCTGCTGCAGCCCCCGTTGTTCACGCGGCACTTGTTGGAGCCCACTGCAGAGACAAGGCAGGAGTGAGGAGAAGGGGACTTCAGGGAACCCTTGCTGACCCACAGGGGGGTTTGCTGGCTGCCCCCGGCTCCCTGGATTCCCTCAACAGGCTCCATAGTTGGAGCCCAGCTGGAGACCCCAGTTCATCAGGCCACGCAAGGCAGTGGGGACCCCTCAGGGGACATAAAACCAGTTCATCAGGCCATGCAAGGCAGTGGGGACCCCTCAGGGGACATAAAACCAGGAAAGCCATCAGGCAGGGAGAGAGGGGGAGAAAGAGGAAAGGCTGGAAGGGTTGGGGGAATGAGTGACAGCAGAAAGACAGAGTGAGTGGGGATGGACAGATGGCCAAGGGGAAGGCAGGGCACTTCCTTGGCTCCTGCTCCCCAGCCCCATCCCTGTTCCAGCCCCACCATTCCCTCCCCCAGGCAGAGGTGGCCCCAGCACCTTGTTGCTGCTGCGCGTCGTACATCCGGATCTCGAAGATGGGTGGGCGCTCGTTCCGCAGCAGGCTCACCACCTTGGAGGTCTGGTCCAACCTGTAGATGCTGCCGCTGCGGTACTCGGTCCAGAAGAGGAAGCTGCTGTAGTGGCACAGCCCGAAGGCGTGATTGAGCTCAGGTCCCTCGTACACGATCTGCAGGGAGGTGGAGAAGCTTGTTGTCAGCTGGGACGGGCGCCCGGGCAAACCCCATGAGGGCAGGACAGGGCAAAGGACGTTGGAAGGGGAGAGGAAGGGACAGGTGGCAGGGTGTCATGGCTGGAGGTGACCAGCCACCCACCCAGAGGACCCACAGCAGATGTGGCCAGCAGAGGCAATGGTTTGGCTACCCCAGCTCTGGGGTGACCAGTGGGGTCTCCACTTGCCTTCCGCTCGGTGCCGTTAAGATAGACCATCTCGATGCGGTCATAGAAGGCATCCACCCAGTAGAGGATCTTGGCTGGGATGTCCAGGCTCAACCCATTGGGCCACAGCACAGTCTTGGAGGTGATGAAGATGTTGCGGTTGGAACCGTCCATCCAGGCTCTCTCAATCTTGCCCCTCTTGCTGTCCTTGGGGTCCTCCTCCCAGTCTGTCCAGTACATCCACCTGCCATGGACACCGAGCGTTACAGAGGCTCGGAGGAGCCCACCCCACCACTCATCTGAGGGGTCACCAGCTCTGCCTCCACCGAACCAGGTGGGAACTCTACGGCTGCTCACAGGGCACAAGCTGGGGAAGGTCCCTCTGCCAGGCCCCGGCCCAACGCGATGGCCCAATGGCCCTCCTGAGAGGGGGAGGCCATGTCAGCGCCCCTCAGAGCCCCAACTGGAGCTGCTGCGTGGCCAGAGCTGCTGCCCGTCCCCTCTGTCACAGCTTGGGAGCCACCACGAATGGAGACACAGCGACCACTGTGGGTGCTTGGAACCCAACTGCCAGCCCAACCCTCCCAGGAGCCCGCACCCGTTCAGGGGGTCCACCACGATGGCGCGGGGGTGGGTCATCTTCCCCTCGATCAGTGTCTTCCGCGTCTGGGCAGCCTTCTCCAGCCGAGCCACGCTGATGGTCTTTTTGGGGCCGTCATCCGTCCAGTAGAGGTTGTTCCCCATCCAGTCCACAGCGATGCCTTCCACGTTGTGGATGCCTTTTGGGGAAAACTTTGTCACCGGGGCTGGGCAGCAGCAGGAAGATGAGAAGTGGAAGCCACAGCCCCATATGATGCCCAGAGCATTCGGTACCACCCGACCCCAACTCAAGCCGACAGCGATGACAGACGCCCCCAGCCCCCCAGGGGTGCCACAGCCACAGGGGCCTGGGCTGAAAAAAGCCAAATTCAGGAGCATCGGTGGCTGGTTCGCCCCAAGGCGACACAAACGTGTTCGTCTGGCAGCGTGGGGGTGGATCAGCCACCACACTGAGCCCCAGGGACTCTGACTGAGGATCCCCCATCCCTCCCTCCTCTTCCCATCTGAGCAGATCAGGCAGGAAGGGGACATCCAGGGACAGGGGGACATCCAGGGACAGGGGTCCCTCTCCTGCCTCTGCCAGGACCCATTCTCTGTACCTGTCTCTCAATAGCACTCTACAGATAAACCCAAACAGCAGCTTCAAACCTCAGTTTTAAGGGTCAGAGACACAAGGGAGAGGACAGAAGCGCTGTCATCAGGCGAGGAAACTAGGAAACTAGGGGGTGAGGGATTGGAAAGCAGCCCTGAGGAAAGGGACTTGGGGGTGCTGGTGGAGGAGAAGCTGGACATGAGCAGGCAGTGGGCACTCACAGCCCAGAAGGTCAATCCCATCCTGGGCTGCATCAAAAGCTGCATTGCCAGCAGGTCCAGAGAGGGGATTCTGCCACTTGACTCTGCTCTGGTGAGACCTCACCTGGAGTCTTGTGTGCAGGGCTGGAGCCCTCGATAGAAGAAGGACATGGACCTGATGGAGAGGGTCCAGAGGAGGGCCACGAGGATGATGAGGGGGATGGAGCACCTCTGCTGCGAGGACAGGCTGAGGGAGCTGGGGTTGTTCAGCCTGGAGAAGAGGAGGCTCTGGGGAGACCTAAGAGCAGCCTTCCAGTACCTGAGGGGGGGCTACAGGAAGGCTGGGGAGAGCCTGTTTAGAAAGGGCTGCAGTGACAGGACGAGGGGCAATGGCTTCAAGCTGGAGGGGAACAGATTGAGACTGGAGATGAGGAGAGGGTTCTTCACTGGGAGGGTGGTGGAGCACTGGGACAGGTTGCCCAGGGAGGTGGTTGAGGCCCCTTCCCTGGAGATATTCAAGGGGAGGCTCGATGGGGCAACCTGGTCTAGTTGGGGGTGTCCCTGCTGACTGCGGGGGGGTGGGACGAGATGCCCTTTGGAGGTCCCTTCCAGCCTGGGCGATTCTATGAAAGTTGAGCTGGAATCCTGCAGCCCCAGGAGGACGTAAGCCTCTACCCCACCGCGGAGGAGGTGGCTACGCACGGCAGAGCTCAGGGGCTTCGTCGCTGTTGTCCAGGCAGTCGTTGTCCCCGTCACATTTCCAGCGCTCCTGGATGCAGCGGTTGTTCTTACAAGCGAACTCTCCGGGCTGGCACTGCGGGGGCGGGATGTAGGACGGGTTGGCTGGCAAAGGAAAAACAAAAGGGAGGGGACAATTTTAACTGAGTGGCCAAGTGCAGGGCAGCAGCAGCAGCAGCGAGGACAGTCCCGTGTCCCTGGGCTGGCAGGATGTCTGTAAGACTGCCCAGCAGCCCTGAGAGGGCACACGGACACTTGTAGAACCACAGACCGGTTTGAGTTGGAAGTTGGAGAGACCCTTGGAAGTTGGAGAGACCCTGGCTCAGCCTTAACCCACAGGCAGCACCAGCAGAGCTTCATCCCTCTCATTTAATGCAGCAAAGCTCGGTACTGCCCAGGCTGCCCACCCAGACCCTGGCTCTCCCTGACACTGGGTGCAGAGCAAACCCGCCCCGACCACGTGGGCAGCGTTGGACACAGTTGGAATCACAGATTTGCTGAGGTTGGAAGGGACCTTTCAGATCATCGAGTGCAACCATCAACCCAACGCTGATAAAAACCAGCACCAAACCGTATCTCTAAGCTCCACGTCTGCCCAGCTTTTAGATACCTCCAGGGATGGTGACTCCACCACATCCCTGGTCAGCCTGTTCCAAAGCTTGACAACCCTTTCAGTGTAAAATTATTCCTAATATCCATCCTAAATCTCCCCTGACACAACTTGAGGCTGTTTCTTCTTGTCCCACTGCCTGTTCCTTGGGAGAAGAGACCAACCCCCTCCCCCCCACCCCGGCTACACCCTCCTTTCAGGGAGTTGGAGAAAGCAAGAATCACAGAATCTTCTAGGTTGGAAGGGACCTTTCAGATCATCGAGTGCAACCATCAACCCAACGCTGATAAAAACCAGCACCAAACCGTATCTCTAAGCTCCACGTCTGCCCAGCTTTTAGATACCTCCAGGGATGGTGACTCCACCACCTCCCTGGGCAGCCCATTCCAAGGGCTGATGACCCTCTCAGTAAAAAAATTGTTCCTAATATCCAGCCTGAACCTCCCCTGGTGCAAGTTGAGGCCATTTCCTCTTGTCCTGTCGTCTGTGACTTGGGAGAAGAGACCGACCCCCACCTCTCTACCCCCTCCTTTCAGGGAGTTGGAGAGAACAATTAGGTCTCCCCTCAGCCCCCTTCTCTCCAGCTGAACACCCCCAGCTCCCTCAGCCTCTCCTGGTTGCACGTCATCAGTTCAACAACCCCCCCCAGGGATTCCCACCCGTGTCCCCGGTCCAGTGGCGGAACCGCTGCCATCGTGCAGGAGGAGGAACCGGAGCCAGTTCGTGATTCATCTGCAGAGTCCCACCACCCACCTCCCCGTGTCCCAGGTGGCCTCCCAGCACGATGGCATCACTGCCAACGGGCCACAGTAGAGCCACAGACCCCGTGTCCCCACCATCCCCCACGGAGAGGGGTCCCCAGGCCCTGGGACATCCTACCCTGGCAGGTGACAGAGTCTGATCCCAGGATCTGGTCCTCAGCACAGGCACACTGACGGCCCCGGGGGGTGGCCAGGCACAGGCTGCTGCAGCCCCCGTTGTTCACGCGGCACTTGTTGGAGCCCACTGCAGAGACAAGGCAGGAGTGAGGAGAAGGGGACTTCAGGGAACCCTTGCTGACCCACAGGGGGGTTTGCTGGCTGCCCCCGGCTCCCTGGATTCCCTCAACAGGCTCCATAGTTGGAGCCCAGCTGGAGACCCCAGTTCATCAGGCCACGCAAGGCAGTGGGGACCCCTCAGGGGACATAAAACCAGTTCATCAGGCCATGCAAGGCAGTGGGGACCCCTCAGGGGACATAAAACCAGGAAAGCCATCAGGCAGGGAGAGAGGGGGAGAAAGAGGAAAGGCTGGAAGGGTTGGGGGAATGAGTGACAGCAGAAAGACAGAGTGAGTGGGGATGGACAGATGGCCAAGGGGAAGGCAGGGCACTTCCTTGGCTCCTGCTCCCCAGCCCCATCCCTGTTCCAGCCCCACCATTCCCTCCCCCAGGCAGAGGTGGCCCCAGCACCTTGTTGCTGCTGCGCGTCGTACATCCGGATCTCGAAGATGGGTGGGCGCTCGTTCCGCAGCAGGCTCACCACCTTGGAGGTCTGGTCCAACCTGTAGATGCTGCCGCTGCGGTACTCGGTCCAGAAGAGGAAGCTGCTGTAGTGGCACAGCCCGAAGGCGTGATTGAGCTCAGGTCCCTCGTACACGATCTGCAGGGAGGTGGAGAAGCTTGTTGTCAGCTGGGACGGGCGCCCGGGCAAACCCCATGAGGGCAGGACAGGGCAAAGGACGTTGGAAGGGGAGAGGAAGGGACAGGTGGCAGGGTGTCATGGCTGGAGGTGACCAGCCACCCACCCAGAGGACCCACAGCAGATGTGGCCAGCAGAGGCAATGGTTTGGCTACCCCAGCTCTGGGGTGACCAGTGGGGTCTCCACTTGCCTTCCGCTCGGTGCCGTTAAGATAGACCATCTCGATGCGGTCATAGAAGGCATCCACCCAGTAGAGGATCTTGGCTGGGATGTCCAGGCTCAACCCATTGGGCCACAGCACAGTCTTGGAGGTGATGAAGATGTTGCGGTTGGAACCGTCCATCCAGGCTCTCTCAATCTTGCCCCTCTTGCTGTCCTTGGGGTCCTCCTCCCAGTCTGTCCAGTACATCCACCTGCCATGGACACCGAGCGTTACAGAGGCTCGGAGGAGCCCACCCCACCACTCATCTGAGGGGTCACCAGCTCTGCCTCCACCGAACCAGGTGGGAACTCTACGGCTGCTCACAGGGCACAAGCTGGGGAAGGTCCCTCTGCCAGGCCCCGGCCCAACGCGATGGCCCAATGGCCCTCCTGAGAGGGGGAGGCCATGTCAGCGCCCCTCAGAGCCCCAACTGGAGCTGCTGCGTGGCCAGAGCTGCTGCCCGTCCCCTCTGTCACAGCTTGGGAGCCACCACGAATGGAGACACAGCGACCACTGTGGGTGCTTGGAACCCAACTGCCAGCCCAACCCTCCCAGGAGCCCGCACCCGTTCAGGGGGTCCACCACGATGGCGCGGGGGTGGGTCATCTTCCCCTCGATCAGTGTCTTCCGCGTCTGGGCAGCCTTCTCCAGCCGAGCCACGCTGATGGTCTTTTTGGGGCCGTCATCCGTCCAGTAGAGGTTGTTCCCCATCCAGTCCACAGCGATGCCTTCCACGTTGTGGATGCCTTTTGGGGAAAACTTTGTCACCGGGGCTGGGCAGCAGCAGGAAGATGAGAAGTGGAAGCCACAGCCCCATATGATGCCCAGAGCATTCGGTACCACCCGACCCCAACTCAAGCCGACAGCGATGACAGACGCCCCCAGCCCCCCAGGGGTGCCACAGCCACAGGGGCCTGGGCTGAAAAAAGCCAAATTCAGGAGCATCGGTGGCTGGTTCGCCCCAAGGCGACACAAACGTGTTCGTCTGGCAGCGTGGGGGTGGATCAGCCACCACACTGAGCCCCAGGGACTCTGACTGAGGATCCCCCATCCCTCCCTCCTCTTCCCATCTGAGCAGATCAGGCAGGAAGGGGACATCCAGGGACAGGGGGACATCCAGGGACAGGGGTCCCTCTCCTGCCTCTGCCAGGACCCATTCTCTGTACCTGTCTCTCAATAGCACTCTACAGATAAACCCAAACAGCAGCTTCAAACCTCAGTTTTAAGGGTCAGAGACACAAGGGAGAGGACAGAAGCGCTGTCATCAGGCGAGGAAACTAGGAAACTAGGGGGTGAGGGATTGGAAAGCAGCCCTGAGGAAAGGGACTTGGGGGTGCTGGTGGAGGAGAAGCTGGACATGAGCAGGCAGTGGGCACTCACAGCCCAGAAGGTCAATCCCATCCTGGGCTGCATCAAAAGCTGCATTGCCAGCAGGTCCAGAGAGGGGATTCTGCCACTTGACTCTGCTCTGGTGAGACCTCACCTGGAGTCTTGTGTGCAGGGCTGGAGCCCTCGATAGAAGAAGGACATGGACCTGATGGAGAGGGTCCAGAGGAGGGCCACGAGGATGATGAGGGGGATGGAGCACCTCTGCTGCGAGGACAGGCTGAGGGAGCTGGGGTTGTTCAGCCTGGAGAAGAGGAGGCTCTGGGGAGACCTAAGAGCAGCCTTCCAGTACCTGAGGGGGGGCTACAGGAAGGCTGGGGAGAGCCTGTTTAGAAAGGGCTGCAGTGACAGGACGAGGGGCAATGGCTTCAAGCTGGAGGGGAACAGATTGAGACTGGAGATGAGGAGAGGGTTCTTCACTGGGAGGGTGGTGGAGCACTGGGACAGGTTGCCCAGGGAGGTGGTTGAGGCCCCTTCCCTGGAGATATTCAAGGGGAGGCTCGATGGGGCAACCTGGTCTAGTTGGGGGTGTCCCTGCTGACTGCGGGGGGGTGGGACGAGATGCCCTTTGGAGGTCCCTTCCGGCCTGGGCAATTCTATGACTCTATGATTCTATGAAATGGCCATTGCTGCCAGCTCTTGGGGGCTGCCCACGCTGAGGAGGGACCAGTCCTGCCCCCCTGGCCACGCACCGTCCTTCAGAATGGTCTCTCTCTCCGTGCCATCGATCTTTTGCCGCCCGATGAGGTAGCTGGTGGTGTCAGCGAAGTAGATGAAGCCAGTCTCAGCGTGGAAATCCAACGCTCGGGGGTTCATGAGGTTCTCGATGGGGATCATGTGCTCGTCTGGCACTTTGGCCCCCATGTCCATCCCGCGGATGATGCCCGGACGCCCCTTCCCATACACCAGGAACAGCTCGTGCTCGGGCTCTGCAGAGAGATGGGGAGAGCCATTGCCACCAGCCCGACACCAGGTGGGCAACCCGATGGCACTGGGGCTTTTGCGGGGTCACAACTACCACACACAAGGCCACAGGAGGAGGCAACTTGCTCCTGCACCCCAGGGGTCTGCAGGGACCCCAGACCCAGTGGGCAGCCCACAGCTTAGGCCGGGAAGGAAAGGGGTGTTCACAACTGGGAGGGAGGGAACTGAAAAGCTCTGCTCCCCCCGGGGCCCGGGGGCTCCCAGTCGCCCAGCACAAGCATCTCTGCCCACCCTGGTCCCCTCGTGTCCCCCCCACAACCCTCCAGGACTCACTTTTGCAGGATTTTCCATCGCTGCCCAGGCTGAACCCGGAGCGGCACCGGCAGGTTCGGGTCTTGTGGCTGTTCCCCAGGAGGCAGATATCGGAGCAGCCTCCCGGTTTGCCAAACTGGTCGGGCTCGCAGGCATGGCTCCTCACTGCAAGAGAGAGAAAGCACGGGCTCCAGCACCCGGGGGGCAACCAGGGCCACTATTCTGCCCCTATTCTGCAACCATGGGGAGGTGGAGAAGGTCTCATGGGTGTTTTAGGGGGACCCTTCCTCCCGGAGGGTCAGCCAAGGGGCACAGGACAGACAAGGCAGAGATGGGAAAGGACCTGCCCAAGATGCAGGGCAGAAACCAGCAGTGCATGTCCCAGGACACAGCCACGGCCACTGGGCCACGCTGCCACCCTCCTGCCAGCCCACCCCTCATGGTGGACCATGGGGGGAGCGGGACTGCCCAGCTGTGGGCAGGATGAGCCCCAATGCATCCAGAGAGATGCTCCTTAATCACGCTCCTTCGCTGCTCGGAAATCTCCTGATTAGTTTTATATTCTAGAAAATGCCGAGCAGGCTGCAGACGCTAAGAGGATTTTCAAGGAGTAAATTGATTAACTGCAGGAAGGTGCTGGAGTGGAAGGTGGAGCAGGCAGAGAGGGACGGGCACGGGGTGGGGATGGCACCCACCCACAGCTCCACAACCTTCCAACTCCCTTCAAATCCCTCGGCCCCGGTCGGGGGGCAAACACGCCGGCGGCGGGGGGACCGGGAGCGTGAGGGCACCGTGTGAGAGAGCCATTAATAATTCAAGATGCCACATCTGCTCCCACATCCTCCAGCAAGACGTGATCCATCAATCGTGCAGCGCAGCCGCCCGGCCCGCGGGGACGGCCACCACGTCTGGCAGGAGGAGACGGAGCGATGGCGGGGGCCGGGGGCACCCTGGGGCGTGCGGCCACCCAGCGTGTGGCTACTGGGGAGCAGGAGTCCCCCACCACCCCCTGGCAGCTCCAGGAGTCCCCATGGACCACAGATGGCTCCTCCATCCCTGTCCCAGTGCATTTCAGTCTGTCCGGCTCTCAGCACCCCCAGCTCTGGCTCACCCCGTGGTGAGTTCCCACCTGCCCAGGAGTTTCTGGGAACTGGGGGTGACTGGACACGGCCATGCCCAGGCTGAGCATGGCATGGGGGGCCCACAGCATGGCATGGGGGGCCCACAGGGTGCTACCAACGGAGGCTCTTGGGCAAGTGAACCCATCTTGGGTGTCCGGCCCCATTCGGAGGGAGGGAATTCAGAAGGTGCAGCCCATCCCCATCCCCACCCAGGCTCTGGGGGTCCAAGAAGCTGCTTTTTTGGGGTCCCACCTGTGGGCTGGCGCCGCTGGTGGTAGATGTGCAGCGCTCCCCCCTTGTCCACCCGCGTCACCACCTGGTACTCGGTGCTGTTGAAGCGGTTGACCCGGATGACGCTGGTTTTCTGCTGGGCGTTGGCGTTGTCCGAGTTGGTGGCGTAGAGGTAGTTCTCAAAGACGGTCAGTCCATAGAGGTGCTCGATCTGGAAGGCAGGAGCCCATCAGGAGGAGACACCAGAACCCTGGCTCTGAGATGTGTGAAGCCCCCAACCCCTGCCCCTCATCCTGCCCTACAGCTCTCGCCCCTGCCACATTCGGGGCACAAGGCTGGGCTTGGCAGGTGGGTGCTGCAGGACCAGTGGGTGTTCAGCCCCTCACACCTTTTCTTTGCCAGACCAGCAAAGCCAAGCCTGTGGACCAGTGCTCCCCAGCAGGCCAAGTTCAGACCCACCTCTGGCCATAAGGCCTTCCCCAAACCTGCCCCCCCCTCTCCAGCCCCACTCACCAGGATGCCCTGGATGATGGTGTGTCTGTTCTTGCCTTCGTAGTCCACCACCTCAATGTAGTCCAGGTAGGCATCAGCCCAGTACACCAACCGGTTCACCAAGTCCAAGGTGATGCCGTGGGGGAAGACAATCTTGCTGTCCACCAGCTTGGTGCGGTTCTGCCCGTCCATGTCACACCGTTCCACCTTGGGGATCTGCCCGTAGTCGGTGAAGAACACTTTGCTGCAGGAGAAGGGTAAAAGCGGGAGCTCAGAGCCCAAATGTCAGGTCCGACAGCGGGGAGGAAGGACACACGGACAGACGGTGCCCACTCATGCCTGTGGACACGGGGATGACCAGGGTCCACCTCAGGGGAGCTGAGCAATGGGCAGAGGTGTGAGACGGGCAGACAAAGGCCTGAACTGAGATTTGTGGGTGTCACCAAGAAGAGGGATGGGACTCTCCACCAGCCGACACGCTAAAACACACCCTGACATGCCTGTCCAGCTGCCACCCTGCCTGTGGCCACCACTCCTGGCACAGACCAGAGCTGGGGCTCAGCACCACTGGCCCTGAGCACCTGGAGCGTGTTGGGTCTCTGCTGCAGAGCCCAAGAGACTTTAACTCAGTGTTAACTCAGAGACTTTAACCCAAGAGGATGGTCTGCACCATCCCTGTTCTAGGCCAGAGTCTCTCTCCTGGCTGCTACGCGATATTTATTTATTAAAAAACCAAACCAAAACAAAACTTCAGCTTTTCTGCTCGATAACATCAGCTCTCCTCACTCAGACACCCTGTGGACAGTCCGAGTTGCTCCCGTGGCCCCACGTCCCAGCCTCCCCGTGCGTGGGGTTTTGCAAAAGGCAAGTGCCTGAGTGTTACCATCCGACCGCAGCGCCCCGAATTAAATAGGCACAAGCAGAGCTGCATGTGAGGATCTGACTGTTTCGGTTCCCAAAAAGCCAACACGGAACTGCAACTACGTGGCCACGAGCTGGAAGCAGCAGCGTGTCCTCAGCCTGGTCCATCCCACGGGACCGGCGAAGCTGCTGCTCAGGGCAGGTGGAGCAGGGAGCGACCCCCCTGGAGAGGGGCTTCTGGACACGGCCAGGGACCTCTCCTCCATCTCCTCCAAACCCAGCTGGTACCACTGGGCTGCTCAAAACGCTGCTGCCACAACTAGTGTAGCCAGCAGGTCAAGGGAAGTCATTCTCTCCCTCTACTCTGCACTGGTGAGGCCACAACTGGAATCCTGCATCCAGTTCTGGGCTCCCCAGTTCAAGAGGGACAGGAAACTACTAGAAAGAGTCCAGCGAAGGGCAACAAAGATGATTCAAGGATTGGAGCATCTCCCTGATGAGGAGAGACTGAGAGAGCTGGGACTCTTTAGTCTGGAGAAGAGAAGGCTGAGGGGAGACCTTCTCAATGCCTACAAGTATCTCAAGGGAGGGTTGAAGGAGGAGGGAGCCAGACTCTTTTCAGTGGTTCCCAGTGAGAGGACGAGGGGCAACGGGCACAAGTTGGACCAGAAGAGGTTCCACTCAAATATGAGGAGAAACTTCTTCACGGTGAGGGTGGCAGAGCCCTGGAACAGGCTGCCCAGGGAGGGTGTGGAGTCCCCTTCCTTGGAGATTTTCAAGACCCACCTGGATGCTCCTGAGTAACGTGCTCTGACAAGCTCTGGGCAATCCTGCTTCAGCAGGGGGGTTGGACTAGATGATCTCTATGGTCCCTTCCAACTCTAAAATTCAGTGAAATTCAGTGAAACTACCCTGCAGTGTGTGGCCCCAAACCCAGCTGAGGGGGAGAAAACGCTGTGATTGACTCAGTGCTAAAGCCCAGAGGGGCCCTCGCAGGCGGGAGAGGGGCCACCTCTCTTTTCCAGCCCCTGTCACCCCACCGAGATGCTGCAGCTGGACCCTCCTGGCTCCTTCAACCTCCCCAGATCCGTGGTGTGGGTCCGGGCAACGTCCCCCAGCAGGATCTTACCCCATGGCCGGGTCCAGCGCTATCCCCTTGGGGTTGTAGAGCTCCAGGTCCAGCAGCGTGACGCAGGTGACTCCGTTCTTGTTGCAGACAAAGATCCTGTCGTCGATGTCATCCACGAAGTAGAAGTTGCCCGTGAGCCAGTCGATAGCCATCTGCTCCACGTCTGGGGTGGGAGAGGGGGGGCGAGAGGTTATACAGGGAAGGAGGGAGCCGTGAGCCCCACGTGTGTGGGTGCAGGGGGTCTCTAACCGCTTCGCAGCCCCCCCAGGCATTTCAAGCACAAACAGAGCTGAGGAGCGAGGCTGTGTGAGCCCTGAAGGAGCTGTGATGTGGTCACCCTGTGAGGATCAACACAACCACCTGAGGATCAACACAACCACCCGAGGACTGACACAACCACCCGTCCTCGCCTCCTGAGGGAGAGGGACCTGCCACCCCCCCAGGCACCTGGAGGAGCATCCCTTGGGAACAGCGTCAGGAGCAGGGGGAGGTGGGTGCTGGAGGGGGCAGAGTCAGCTCCTGGGGTCACAGAGAGGGGGAAGAGGCTCAAAGAGCAGCACAGGGACGGCAAACGCCGGGTGAGCAGGGAGGGATGGCAGCAGCCGGAGGCAGAGCCCCACGGGGATGAGGCAGCGCAGGCAGAGCTGAGCCGGAGCCGGGAGGACACCCCGAGCCCTCCAGCAGGTGAGAGACAGCACCTGGCATGTGATGTTTAAGTATTTAATTAAACCAGTAAAAGCTTGTTAAATCGAATAAACACAATGCACCTGAATTCCTTCCTTAACAACCAGCTCAGTGCCCGGCACTGCCTGCGTCCTGTCCCCCCCCCCCCCCCCAAAAGCCCCGGGGGAGGGGGGGCGACACCATCCCCAGAGCTCCCCCACCCTCGGCCCGCGCCCCCCCCCCCCCCCCCCCCCCCCCCCCCCCAACAAAGGCCAGGGTGAGGGGCTGCAGCAGCTCCTGGAGGCTCTGGGAGATGCCAAGTGCTTTGGAGACCCATCCTTAGGGTCAGTGCCCCTCGGGATTTCCCCCACGTCAACACAGCAGCACTGTGGGGCCGGCACCGCAGCCGGGGCAGGGTCGGGGGGAGCAGCAGCAGCAGCCCCCCCACAGCCTGAGCACCCCGAGGACAGCGGGACCCAGACAGCCCCGGAGGAGCGGGGCCAGACGCCGCTGAATTATTAACCAGCTCAGAAGCCGGGGAGAGCAGAGGGAGGGAAAACATCCAGCCAGCCAGGACATTTTGCAATGCCCCGCGCTCCCCCCGCTCGCAGGACTCTCTGGTGATGTCGAGCCTTTCCCCGCCGCAGCCCCACGAGGCGCTGCCTGGATTGCGAGGAGACCCAACTGATGAGGACCCCGGAATTTGGGGGTGCCCTGTCTGAGCACAACCCCAGGTCAGGTGGTGGCTCACACCGAGTGGTTGGCGTCAGGGCCCCGGGCCCGGTGATGGCCGCCCGGTGACCAACCACCCTCCCCTCCGGAAGGGCGAAGCTGCGGCGCCCGCAGCCACCACCCAGCGTGATGCATCTCGTAAAAACAAGTGGAAACAGCCAGAGCCAAGGAATTAGCAGCAAACCAGCCCAACCGAAGGCTGCGTGGGGCTCCTGCCACACGGTGCCCAACGCGCCGGAGCTGGCAGCAGGCCTGGGGCAAAGTCAGGGCCCCCCCGTGCCCACCAGCACGGCTCCTGGGTGCCCGCTGGCAATAAGAGGTTTTTGTGCTGAGTGAAAACCACCTAAAAAAGTGCCTGGGGGTGGTGGGGGCTGGAGAGAGCCCATCTCTGCCTCCAAGGTGGGTCTGCCTGAGTCACGCTGCCTGGCCAGGCGCCTGCCCGCCGTCCCCCTCACCCCCTGATTCACCCCCCCCCCTTTGGCACGGGGAGGGGGCGGCGGAGCCACGCACTGGGGCGAGAAACGCTTCAGCGAAGGGATGGATGTGCAAGAATTCCCCCAAAAAAGCAGGTCTTGGCTGGCGCCTGCGCGGCTGAGTCAGAGTCACAGGACCGGGGGGGGGAGCGATCCAAGCCGGGGCGGACGGGGAGCGACCAGGGGGACAGCGTGGGGGCCTGAGCCCCCCCCTCAACGGGGCACGGACCCCCCCAGCCACAGGCTTTGGCTCTTCCTCGCTGCCTTCCTCCCCGTTGCCACCCCCCGACCCACGCTCGCCCGCACCTCGCTCCTCCTCTCCCCTCGCCCCCGTTGTCACTGCCACCTCCACGGGGCACGTCCCACCGAGCTGGAGGAAGGTCACCAACACCACACTCGAAGGCTAAACAGGAATCAGAAGGGAAAATGGCCAAAACAAGCTTATTTTCCAAGGTTTCCAGCTGCTTGCTTCCTGGGGCACGCAACCCGCAACGGTCGCCTCTCCCCAGCAGGACCGAGGGTCCCAGTGCTCCTGGGGGTCTCCCAGTTGGGGTCCGGCTCTGAGCGGGGCCAGCACTGGGCCGGGGAGCTGGGGGTGATGCAAGCACTTGCTCTTCTCCCAGGCTGTATTTTTGCAGCTGGAAAGCATTACCCTCCTCAAAGGCTTTTGTTTTTCAGCTTGCTCCTTCTCTCCCTGCTCGCCATCCCCCTCCCCCCCCTTCCCACTCCTTCGCAGGAATCAGTTTCTTTTATTATTATTATTATTTTCAGCTCTTTCTTTTAGCCTCAGCTAAACCTGGATTTCCTCTTGAACTTTCAGTGGAAGCTAATTTAGCAAATGCCTATTTTTAACCCCTCGCATTAGCCCACAGAGAGCTCTCCCACCACTCAACATTTGGCTTTGGGAGTGGGGAGGAGTGAGGGACGTGGCTTCTCCCCCCCCCCCCACCCCCCCGGCCCCC
>NW_015091166.1:228114-257445 GCF_001431845.1 Calidris pugnax | reverse complement strand
CCCCCCCCCCCCAGCACCGCGTGTCCCCCCCAGCAGGACAGTAGGTGCTGGGGACAGTGAGCCATGGCCACCCATGACCAGCAAGATGTGGGTAGACCCAGCTCAGGGACACCATCCCTCCTGTGAAGAACATTCATGGAAGGAAGAAGCCGGGGGGGCAGTGACCCCCCTTCTTCTCCTGCCCACAGCTCCCAGCAAAGAGGGGGGGGGGGCTGGTGAGTCCATCCTCCCCACCAATTCCCATCCCAGAGTCAAGTCCTCCTCCTTGCTCAACCCGGGCTGGGCGTTGCAAGCAATTGCAACATGCAAAACTAATTTCCCAAGATTTATTTATTTGCTCGTGTTCGAAAACGAGCTTGTGGGGGCAGAGAACGGGGAACGTCAACTTGAAAGGCTCTTCCTGGAAGAAGCTCATCAGGCCAGCGAGCCACGGGCCACGCCAACCGGCCACGCTCCGAGGCCAGGCCAGGGACACCACGGGTCGTAGAGGGCTCTGACCGTTGTGGTCCCCGTGGGAAGAGGGTAGACACAGGGAGGACAGGGGGGGAGCACCAAGAAGTCCATCGGCGCCAAGCGGCACGTTGCTCAACAAGGGCGGGCTGGCAACTTCAGCAAACTCCAAAACCCACCCCACACAGATGTTTCCTGGTTTCACGCTCAACACGAACCGAGGGATCCTGACCAAGCTTTTGCTGAAGGCCCTGCCCCAAAAATAATCCATGTGCTTGGATTTTCCCCTTTCCTTGCCATGGCCACCAGTGGAAGAAGCTGAAGAAGCCTCTGGGGCCAGCAGACCCTGAGGAGCCACCTCTGGGGCCAGCTGGCTGGAGGAGAAGGCTCCCACGTGTCCCTTCCAGCCCAGACTGCCCCGACACCGAGCTGAGACCTGTCTTGGTGCTACCAGGGGACACTCGGAGACACCAACCACCCCAGGAGGCAGCAGAAGCCTCCAGTCTCCACCCCAGAAGTTCTTGGCCCCATCAACTCTTACAAGTCTTCCCAATCTCAGCAACTCTTCCCCCTCCCCAGTTCCAGCCTCCTCCTGTGCTCGACGGGGCTGGGAGCATCTTGTCCCACCCAAGGAGCCCCTCAACACCAGTGGGTCATCGGCTCAATGGCTGTTCATGGCAACTCCTGCCACAGGTTCTCCCTCCTTTAACCTGAGCCACGGAGCATCTGATTTACCCCCCGGCCAGTCAAGCACCGCAGGGCTGTGGGTTTTTTGGGGAAGGAGCTTTGCTGACCCAGCACATAACTTCCCTCTGCATGAATCAGTCGCTGTGGAGTCTGCAAATACATCAATTGTGGCCTGACACAAGGAGGAAGGAAACGCGCAATCTTCTCGCAGACTAAAACAGGGATTTCGACACAGTCCTGAAAACAGCTGCAATTAAAGCCGCGTGTGGCTCAGCAGCTCAGCCCGGCGCCCGCGCAGCTCAGCGTGGAAGAGCAGAAACCATCTCTGGTGGGGAAGGTGGGAAGAGCTTGGCACTAAGCGCCCTGCGCCGCGGTGGTCTGGAAGAAATCCCACCCCTGGAGCCAGGGCAGGACAGGGACACCCAGGTCGGGAGAGGTCCCAGCTCTGCTGGGAATCCTCCTCGTGAGACTCCCCTTGGAAGCAGCTGGAAACCTCCCCATTCATAGAATCCTAGAATCATTGAGGTTGGAAGAGACCCTTGGGATCATCGAGTCCAACCATCTCCCCTACTCTACAAAGTCCTCCCCTACACCACGTCCCTCAGCACTGCATCTAAACGGCCCTTCAACACAGCCAGGGATGGGGACTCCACCCCCTCCCTGGGCAGCCTCTTCCAACGCCCGACCACTCTTTGGGTGAAAAATTCCTTCCTAATGTTCAATCTAAACCTCCCCTGTTGGAGCTTGAAGCCATTCCCTCTCCTTCTGTCACTAATTACCTGTGAGAAGAGACCAGCACCAACCTCTCTACAGTGTCCTTTCAAGTAGTTGTAGAGGGTGATGAGGTCTCCCCTCAGCCTCCTCTTCCTCATTCCTCACAACAGGCACAGAAATCCCTCACCAACGATCCTTGAGGGACATTTTCACCCCTTGCCCCAGCCCACTGGACAGATACAAGCGCCGGAGTGAGCTCTGCACCCCGTCTTTAAATAAAGAATATTTCTGTCCAAGTGCATCCGCTGAACAGCCCACATTTTTTGCTTCATGGAGGGAGGATCAGACCCAACACCAGCCCCAGCAGCAACGAATTCCCCGAGGTCCCTGGGCTGCAGGGACTGGACACAGATGTCCCCGGTCCACGCTCCCCCACGGCGTCCTGCCCCCAGCAAAACCCACAGGAGCCAGAATCCCGGGGGGCAAGGGGGGGTCTGTACCCCACTCGCCACCCAGGGAGAAGCCCGGGCGGGCGGCCCAGGGCACCGGGCACCGGCAGAGCCAGCGACACGCGGCTCCTGCCCAGAATAAAAAAAAAAAAAAAAAAAAATTGGAAAAGTTGCCGAATGTTTCGGTTCAAAAACGCCTCCAGAAGAGGAACGGAGGCTCGTCAGGAATGCAGTCCCCAGGGCTTCTCAAATACATTGGTTTCCTACTTTCCTTTTTATAGGGAATGATCCGTTTGATACATTTACATAATACCATAATCTGGTGGAATTTCTGTCTCTTCCCTCCACAGACATCCTCTCCCCCGGAGAACAAGACCGTCTCTGTGACGGCAACGTACTCCGTGGATAAACACTGCTCCTGGGGACAATTTTCCTTAATTAGAAGTATGTTAACAGGACAGGCATGAAGACAAACTCCAGCCCCGAAGGGCGCCGGCCGCGGGACAGAGGGACACCCCACGCCCCTCGGGGGGGTCCGACACGGCCCCCCAAGCTCCATCTCCCAGAAACAGACACCTCCTTGTGCGAGGAGCCACCACCTCGAGCCCCGGGATGGGGAGGAGGGGAGTGGGGACGGGCCACGCGCAGCCCCCGCCATCACGTCAGCCTTGTTTCCTTAGAAAACCAGGCTAAAAAATAAATAAATTTAAAGGCCTCTCTTGCGAAGCTGTTTTAACTCCGAGAGGGAACCGCTGGGTGGAAGCCGGTGGCCCACGTCCAGGACGTCTGACTCGGCGCTCCGAAGGATCCCTGCGGCCTCTGCGCACACACGGGCACAAGCCAAACGCTCCCCGGGGGGGTCAAACTGGCCCCCCCAAGGCTGCCCACCCCCCCCGGGCACCACGGGAGGAGACCCCCGGCCACCATCCCCAGGCTGACACGGCCTCCAGCCTCCTGGGGTGGGGACGCCCCGACGGCATCATGTCACCCTCCTGCCAGACAGCCCAAACCTCCCCCCTGCCCCAAACCTGTCCCCCTCCCCATGGGGGGCCAGGCTCAGCCCCACTGCGTCCCCGGGGAGAGCAGGAATGGAGAAATGGAGAGATGGAGCTCGCTCCGTCTCAGCTGTGTGGAGGGCAGCCAAGGGACCGCTAATTACTCGGCCTTAATGAGGCCATTCCACGGGCAAAAATATTCAGCAGAGGCTGATGGAGGGACAGGGCTCTTGGCTGAGAGGAGAGAGACACAGAAAAATGCCAAAAAGCTCTCAAAATAAAATTCCCCTTTTCTATTAAAATACCCCCGGGCCCCGCCCAGAAAAAAAAAAAAAAAAAAAAAAAGTTTGGAAAAGTTGCCGAATGTTTCGGTTCAAAAACGCCTCCAGAAGAGGAACGGAGGCTCGTCAGGAATGCAGTCCCCAGGGCTTCTCAAATACATTGGTTTCCTACTTTCCTTTTTATAGGGAATGATCCGTTTGATACATTTACATAATACCATAATCTGGTGGAATTTCTGTCTCTTCCCTCCACAGACATCCTCTCCCCCGGAGAACAAGACCGTCTCTGTGACGGCAACGTACTCCGTGGATAAACACTGCTCCTGGGGACAATTTTCCTTAATTAGAAGTATGTTAACAGGACAGGCATGAAGACAAACTCCAGCCCCGAAGGGCGCCGGCCGCGGGACAGAGGGACCCCCCACGCCCCTCGGGGGGGTCCGACACGGCCCCCCAAGCTCCATCTCCCAGAAACAGACACCTCCTTGTGCGAGGAGCCACCACCTCGAGCCCCGGGATGGGGAGGAGGGGAGTGGGGACGGGCCACGCGCAGCCCCCGCCATCACGTCAGCCTTGTTTCCTTAGAAAACCAGGCTAAAAAATAAATAAATTTAAAGGCCTCTCTTGCGAAGCTGTTTTAACTCCGAGAGGGAACCGCTGGGTGGAAGCCGGTGGCCCACGTCCAGGACGTCTGACTCGGCGCTCCGAAGGATCCCTGCGGCCTCTGCGCACACACGGGCACAAGCCAAACGCTCCCCGGGGGGGTCAAACTGGCCCCCCCAAGGCTGCCCACCCCCCTGGGCACCACAGGAGGAGACCCCCGGCCCCCCCAAGGCTGCCCACCCCCCCCGGGCACCACGGGAGGAGACCCCCGGCCACCATCCCCAGGCTGACACGGCCTCCAGCCTCCTGGGGTGGGGACGCCCCGACGGCATCATGTCACCCTCCTGCCAGACAGCCCAAACCTCCCCCCTGCCCCAAACCTGTCCCCCTCCCCATGGGGGGCCAGGCTCAGCCCCACTGCGTCCCCGGGGAGAGCAGGAATGGAGAAATGGAGAGATGGAGCTCGCTCCGTCTCAGCTGTGTGGAGGGCAGCCAAGGGACCGCTAATTACTCGGCCTTAATGAGGCCATTCCACGGGCAAAAATATTCAGCAGAGGCTGATGGAGGGACAGGGCTCTTGGCTGAGAGGAGAGAGACACAGGCTCGACAGGAACTGGGGAACTGCCACCAGGGTGATTTTGGGGGGACGAAAATGTGACAATGGGACCAGTTTGGGCAGGGACGATCCCGGCAGGACTCGGCTGCAGCACAGGGAACCCAGCAGCAGCAGGATGGGCAGTGGCACAGGACAGACAGACGGACAGACAGACGTGTGCAGGGATAAACACGCTCCTGCCCATCTGAGATCAAACCCCTCCCCGTGGGCGAGAGGATCCCAATTACTGGGGACATTAATTTCACCCTTTTGTCTCCAGCAACGTGGGAACGCGGCTCGATCGAGGCCATGGGGCTGGATGGAGGGAGACGGAGGGGAGCGGCGCCGGGGGGGGACGGAGAGGGGCTCCTCCATCCCGGGAAGGGGGAGGGAGAGAAGACCCTTCCCCACTTCTGCCAGCGCAGCCCGGGGGACCGGGGTGGCCGGGAGGAAGGGGGACATCCCAGCTCAGGGATGCTGCCACCCTGGGACCACCCCACAAAACTGGGAGAGGAACAGAAACCAGCCCAGTCCTGCCCATCCCACCCTGGGGTCCCATGGGGGACTTTATCCTGCCCCACACCGAGGGGTAATTAAAGGCAGAGGTGCCAGGAGAGCTGCAGAGAAGTCCCTGGTGCCTCCGCAGCAGATCTGCCCCCGGGGCTGAGCAGGCACCGGCAGGCATTTAGTTAACAAACCGATTAAAGTCATCTCTTAGTTAACAAACCGATTAAAGTCATCTTGTCTGGCCTTATCCCCTCCAGCACAAGGAGCTGGTGTGAGCACACCAGCCCCGGCCACTGCACCCACCCTCTCACGCATCGCCGCTACGAGAACAGCCAGAAACAGTTAAAAAATAAAAAAAAAGAACGAAAAGGAAAGGAATCAGCAGATGAAATTACCAATCATCCTGCTTTCTTGCCAAGTAAGTTCACATCGGAGCCTCTTTCTTGGCTAGGATGAGGCAGCAAGGAAGAAAAATAGCTTTCCATGCAAAGTGGGGAAAGAAAGAAATGTACTTGGATTCCTCTGCAGAGCAACATCTCCCTGAAATCAATTTGTCCCGAACCCTAGAGCTCTTCTGCTTATTGGCAACAGGACAGGTCATTACGAGTAACAGGGCTGAAATGGAGTCAATGAAAACAACCTCCCAGACGTGCTTGTTTAGATAGATGCTGCCCAGGAAGGTATTTTAATAATGGCCAGATTGCTATCGTTTAGGGTTTATAATACACTCGGGATCAAATGTCCCGATATTTCAAACCCCTTCCTGGGGGCTTGTTTTCTAAAAGGAAAAAAACAAAAACAAACACAAAAAAAACCAACAAAAAACCCAACAAATCTTAAAACAAGAAATAATAAATCAAGGCACCTCCACAGCCCTTTCTCAACAGCCCTGGCCGTGTCCCGCCGAGCAGCCGGCGTTCCTGCCCGCTCCGACCGGGAGCTGGACACCGACCCCGGGACAGGGCTCCCTTCCCGAGGGATTCGGCAAATGCCACGGGCACCTGGGACTGGGAATGAGCCCTACTGGCACCGACCACCTTCCAGCACAATAAAGGCATTGAGCAAAACAAACCCTGGCACCGCAGAGCTGCCGGTTCTGACCGTGCAAAAAAAAAAAAAAAAAAAAATAATGTCACGAGTTGGCTGAGAAAAGGGAAAAAAAGAAAGGGAAAGAGAAGGGGAAGGGGAGAGCCACTGAGAAACCCCGGGTTCAGCCTCCCCACACATGTTCTCTAGTATTTTTCCATAGCAAGAGCAAAGAACTCCTGGCTTTTCCGGAAAGCCGAGTATCACTCGATCACACCGCGCCGGAGCCCGGGCTTTAAGGCACAAATACCGACGAGGCAGCACGGGGTCAATTAACGGTGTCCTCTTAAGGAGGGCTCCTTAGAAGGTGGTGGCACAAATCCCATTTAAGGTCACACAAATCTGTCCCACTCACCCTGCTCTGTCCCAGCCCCGGGGGCTCCGGCAGAGCTGGGGGAATTGCCCAAGAAGCTGGAGCTGAGACACATCCTCCCCCCAAGAGCCAGCCCCGGGGACAAGGGGGACACGGGCTGGGGGTCAAGCTGGGTGGAAATTGGGGGAGCAGGGGTCTCCTACTGGGCCACGGGACACAGCAAGGTTTCTGCACACCTTCACCTTAGCAGAAATGGAGACAGGGAAGTTATAATCAAGGCAAACACCACCGCTCCATCCCAGACCTGCTGCTTCCCCAGCATGGAATGAGGCCACGGACCAGACAGTGTCCAGGCAGGAGCCCCCCAGCCCCATCCCACCCAGGACCCACGGGGGGGGCAGCACCGGCCCAACTGGGAGGGACGAGCAGCAAAAGGGCTTTTTTTTTTTTTTTTTTTTTTTTTTCCCCTCTGGTGTGTTGTTTTGCTTCGAAATTCTTTGGAATCCCAAGTCCAAACAAACGAGGACATTGTCTGGGGAAACACGTGGAGGCTGGAATCTTGTTGAGAAAACCCACGGGATCAGAAAGTCCCAGAGGTCAAGGATTAGCCACTGAGCAAGGTGGGTCCATGGGACCAGCCTCAGCCCCTGGACCCGAGGGCTGTCACCCCGGAGCAAAACCTGCCCTGGTCCCCAGCCCCGTGTGGGTGGCAAGACTGGGGTCTGGAGGGGTCTGGGGGGACGAGGGGACCTGCCTGGTGCCACCCTACTCACGAGGTGATGCTCGACCAGCCCCAGCAGATGCCAGTGGAGGATTGGGTTGCATAGGGAAGAGTGTAGCCAGCAGGTCAAGGGAAGTCATTCTCCCCCTCTACTCTGCACTGGTGAGGCCACAACTGGAGTACTGTGTCCAGTTCTGGGCTCCCCAGTTCAAGAGGGACAGGGAACTACTAGAAAGAGTCCAGCAAAGGGCAACAAAGATGATTCAAGGATTGGAGCATCTCCCTGATGAGGAGAGACTGAGAGAGCTGGGACTCTTTAGGCTGGAGAAGAGAAGGCTGAGGGGAGACCTTCTCAACGCCTACAAGTATCTCAAGGGAGGGTTGAAGGAGGAGGGAGCCAGACTCTTTTCAGTGGTTCCCAGTGAGAGGACGAGGGGCAACGGGCACAAGTTGGACCAGAAGAGGTTCCACTCAAATTTGAGGAGAAACTTCTTCACGGTGAGGGTGGCAGAGCCCTGGAAGAGGCTGCCCAGGGAGGGTGTGGAGTCCCCTTCTTTGGAGATTTTCAAGACCCGCCTGGATGCTCCTGAGTAACGTGCTCTGACAAGCTCTGGGCAATCCTGCTTCAGCAGGGGAGTTGGACTAGATGATCTCTATGGTCCCTTCCAACTCTAAAAAATTCAGTGAAATTCAGTGAAATTCAGTGAAAACCCGCACGCTCCAGAGGCACCCCTGTGCAGGCACTGGCCGTTCTGTCCTTGAGCAGGAGTGGACACGATGTTTGCCAGGACCCTCCCCGGCCAAAAACAGTGTGGGGTTTTCACACGGAGGAGAGGAGAGGGAGAGGGGAAAGGGAGGAAGGAGGAGACAAGTTCCCCTTGTTCCCCAGCACCGGCAGGAAGGACAAACCCTCCCCTGCACCATCACGTCTCTGCTCGTGTCCCATCCTCCCCCGGGGGCTGCTCTGGCCGGTGGCCAGTAGCCAGGGAGCAGGAGTAGCCCCAAGGGAATTTGGGCTCTAGGGGCTGGATGAGAAGGTGCCACCTCTGGGATGGTGAGAGGCTGGACCCTGCCCAGTGAGGGACCACACCATCCCCCATTTGCCCACAGCAGCTTCAGCTGCCCTGCAGCACTAGCCAGGGGCCACCTTGGCCACGCGGTGTGACCACCAGCACCGAGCCCCACGCATCCTCCCCATCACAGAATCACAGAATCTTCTAGGTTGGAAGGGACCTTCAAGATCATCTTGTCCAACCGTCAAGCTCACCTCCAAGCTCAGAGGTGCCCAGGGCTTCCCAGCGACTAATGGCGGAGAGAAAGAATTCAATTCCAACGTGAAGTGGGGCTTTTTTTTTACTTTGCTTTGTTTTTTTGTAAGAGAAATAGATGGAAGACTACACCAGCCTCTGATTCTCAGCGAGTCCCTGGAAAAAGACCTGGGGGTAGGGAACCGGCCAGCTCAGATCAACTGAGAAAATCACTGCCTGTGAAAAATATCCACAGGCAGCGCGTATTTGGGAACCCAGGGACAGTCACCATGAAAAAGTGCTTCAGTCCTGGAGGCTGCGGAGAGAAAAAGGGTTGAGCAGTGCAAGGAACCAGGGGAAAAAGCAAAGCTTCAGAGTACAGCGGGTCTTGCCAAGCCCTGTTAATAGCATTCATTTAACACATCTCCCACAACACAAGTGACACTAATCTCTCGGCAGGAAGGGAGCAGGGACAGAGGCAGGGAAGGGGGGCTGCCATCAGAGCCGGGGCTGCGACATCCCACCAGCCCAGACCTACCCCCGACAGCTGGGGGCTGCTAATTTCCAGCCCTTCAGCATCAGTCTTCCCCCATCAAATGCCAACTCAAGCCCCATTAGCAGCAGGCACCAGGGAAGCCCGACTCCTGCTGTTAGCAGATAATGCCATAAAGCAGCAAATAAAGAGGGAAACCACTAATTGGATTCACAGGTCTCTCCAGCGTCCTGACAAGAGAGGAGCAGGGGATTGACATTATCTCCTCGTCACAACCCCCAGCATCGGACCCGGGGGCACCCGCCGCAACGCTCTCTGCCACCATCCCCAGAACCAGGTGATAGAGGGGCTGAACAGAGACCCTTCATCCCACCCTCCCCAGCAGGAGGATGATCCATCAGGAGACACCCAGGAGCTGTGCTCTCGCTCCTTCCCGGGCAGGTTGGGTTGTTATTGCCAACACAGGGTTTCCATGGGGCACGCGTCCGTCCGGGCAGCACGTACCCACCAGACCAGGGTCTGTGGGCAAGGAGGTGAATGGCACCACCACCCCATGAGCCCCTCCTCGGGGCTGGAAATCAGTGCCCAGGTGTGTGGTTGTGTCCTGTACTCGGCACTGGTGAGGCCTCACCTTGAGTACTGTGTCCAGTTTTGGGCCCCCTACCATAAAAAAGACATGGAGGTGCTGGAGCAGGTCCAGAGAAGGGCGACAAAGATGGTGAGGGGTCTGGAGAATAAGTCTGATGAGGAGAGGCTGAGGGAGCTGGGGGTGTTCAGCCTGGAGAAGAGGAGGCTGAGGGGAGACCTTATTGCTCTCTCCAACTCCCTGAAAGGAGGGGGTAGAGAGGTGGGGGTCGGTCTCTTTTCTCAAGTCACAGGCGACAGGACAAGAGGAAATGGCCTCAAGTTGCACCAGGGGAGGTTCAGGCTGGATATTAGGAAAAATTTTTCACCCAAAGGGTTCTCAGCCCTTGGAATGGGCTGCCCAGGGAGGGGGTTGAGGCCCCATCCCTGGAGGTGTTCAAAAGCCGGGTTGATGTGGTGCTGGGAGGTCTGGTTTAGTGATGATGCTCCTTGTTTGTTGTGGGGGTGTCTATTTTTGTCAGTCAGGTTGACGGTTGGACAAGATGATCTTGAAGGTCCCTTCCAACCTAGAAGATTCTGTGATTCTGTGATTCTGTTGTGCTCCACAGCCCACACCTGAGGCTGTTTCACACCTCGCACCGGAGGAGGGACCCCTCGTAGCTCTGTTGGGAGCAGCCTCCACCCCAACATCAGCGGGGACCAGCTGCTGCCCGTCCCCCCATCCCCCTGGATGGGAACGTGGATGGGAACCTCCCTCCATCCCAGGGCAAGGGCAGGTGTTTTCCCACCCCGATCCGCTGAATTCCCCTCTTTCCACCCGGAGCTATCGCAAGGGATCAGGAGGCTGAGCAAAGCAAGGCACCTTTTCTTGTTTGGACTTGAACCCGCTCTCATGATGAGCTCCCTTCCCCTCATGACCGTAATTAAAAGGTCGTGTCTCAGATTTAACTTCCTGGAGCTGGAGCGGCACAACCAACCACCCCGAAATCTTGCCAGGCCAACGACCTCACCTGGGGGTGATGGAGGGGCTGGGGTGGGTGCTGCAGGTCCTGATCCTCCACTGACCCCTCACCACTGCCCACCCACACTCGGGGCGGTTTTTCCTCCTGTGGCCACCTCGACCACCTGGGTGGTGGCCTCCTGTGACCACCAACCCCTGCACCCTCAGCCTCACACCGTCCTCTGCCAGGCGGAGGCACCCCAGAAAGCTCAGGACCCTCCCTTTGCAGGGATGTGGCTGTGGAATGGCACCCGGGGGGGCTCCAGGAACACCCCAAAACCTCCTGCCTGAACCCCAGGGGCTGCCCTTCCCCAAGGCCAAGAGGTGGCTTGTGGCTCAGTGTCATCCATGAGCCACGGCCACCGCTGCGACTCCCAGCCCTGGCAAATTGCTGTGTTAACACCAAGCCTGACAGGAAGAAGAAGTGTGGAGCCAGCACCTCACGTTGCTCTTTCTGCCCCTTGGGGGGACCAAATCCAGCCCCTGGAAGCCTCTGGAGAGGAGCAGCCAAACGTGGACCTCCTTAAACCATGGTGGGGGGGGAGCAGAGAGCAGAGCTGAGCCCTCTCCTGCCTAATTTCAGGCTATCGCCTGCGAGAGCAAAGGGTGAGGCCTCTCCCTAAAAATACACACTGCCCTAAAAATACACAGTGCAAGCTCAAATTAACCGTGCCGCGCACAACCTCGGCAGGACGCTGCGGCCGGAGCCTGCTGAGCCCAGGGGGGTGACAGGGGCCAGAGGGACCCCAGATCGTGTCCCTCACTTCAGCCGGTTCCCCCTCAGCAGCCGGGGCACCCCGACATCGCCCTCGGCAGAGAAACGCCCTGAGCCCCAAGATCCACCCAAAACCTTTACGCGTTTGCAAAGATCAGTCCGTACACGTTCCCTAATTTGCTCGGTGAGCTAATGCTCATCAGGTGACACCACCACCCGCCTTTCTGGAAGATTGGGGATCCCTCTTGCATCACGCCCCAGCAGCCGGCCTCCCTCTGGAAGCACCCCTAAATTCGGGAGGCAAAGGAGAGCGGGAGGATGAGAGCAGGCAGAACCCCACAGTAGCACACAGCACAGCCCGCATCCCTCCAATCCCACCCCGATGGACTTGGGTCTTTCATAGGATAAAACCAGCAACAAAACACCACCAGGAGCAGTTTCCCACCTCCTGGCTGCACGGCTATGGCACCCACCCACCCCCATCTCGGGGGACCCCACTTCACAAACAACAGCACCCATGAAAGGCTCCTTGAGACCCACAACTTCTGCTGGGACCCCTCGCCGAGGGGGCAGAGGCTCTGGGGAAAGCAGGCAACGGCACGAGCCTGAGACAAAGAGCACCAAAACCCCAGAAAAACGACTCTCCTTCCCATTCTGGCTGCTGAACTGGGCCCAGCAAGCCCAAACAGGAGCCGGAGCCGTAACCACGCTCATTACGGCCGGGTTGACACAAGTGGAATGAAACCACCAGCTGCCACTTAACGCCGGTGACTCACGGGCACTTTTTGGTTGAGATTTGGTTCTCGGTCGGTGCTTGGGGTGGGGTCCAAAGCCTGGTCCGGGGCAGGGGAACGAGGGGGCAAAAAACCAGAAGAGGAAGCAACGAGAACTGCCAATGCCAAACCCGCTCCGCAGGTACCACCTCCGCTCCTCGCTCCATCATCTTTCCTCGCAGACTCACACAAAGAAACCACAAAACTAGCTAGAAATAATAAGAGGGAAGGAAAAGGAAAGCCAACAAGCTCTGTTGCTGCTGAAGCCTCGGTGCAAAGCTGCCTCCTCCCAAAATTCACCCCCGCTTCACCCCCCGCTGGCTGGGGATGCTGTTGGAAGGAGATGGGGATGGGGATGGGGGGGGACAAGGGCTGGGAGCGAGGCCCAACGTGGGGCAGGAACTCACGGTGGAGGCTGAGGGAGATGTTGATGGAGCGTTCTTCCACGAAGCCCTTCAGGTTGGGGATCTTGGCACACTTGAGGATGGTCTGGGAGGCGCTGTCGCCCACGTGGACCCAGCAGACCGTGTCCTCCACGTAGTTGAAGTCCATGGCCGTGGTCTGCTTGGCGCTGGTGGGGGTGATGTTGGGCACGGGGGCTCCGCTCAGGTAGGTGGCCAGGATGTTCTGGGAGTTGGCGATGAGCAGCACGGGGGGACGGTCCACGGGCTCTGGCAGGGAAAGGAGGGGAGAAGAAGGGTGGTCAGGGCAGAGCACCTGAAGCTCACGGCTGCGACGCCGTAGCAGCCTGGCCCTTCTGCCCCAGGGGAAACAAGAGCGTGACACGGAGCCCAACGTGTGGCACAGGACAGTCCTCAGAGAGGAGCAGAACCAGGGGCAGGGGCACACATGAGGCAGAGGCCGTGGTTTGCAGAGCTGCCCAAGAGCAGCAAGCATCTCCTGTCCAGGATCTCACCATTCTTGGCTTTGCAGGACCTGTTATCGGGCTGCAGGAGGTACCCTTCGACACAGCTGCACGTGTAGGAGCCCTCCGTGTTGGTGCAGGTCTGGCTGCAGGTCCCGTAGACGGTGCATTCATCAAAGTCTGGAAAAGAAGGCAAAAACCCCAAGGTTTGGACTAGCAAATGTCTCTCCTTGGCTGCCTTAAGAGGGAACGAAGGCTCCCCCTTCTCTCCAGGGCAGAGCTGGAGGAGAGGACACGATCCTGCACAGGATCCTCACGATCCTGAGACACTGGCCCAGGTTGCCCAGGGAAGTTGTGGCTGCCCCATCCCTGGAGGGGTTCAAGGCCAGGTTGGATGGGGCTTTGAGCAACCTGCTCTAGTGGGAGGTGTCCCTGTCCATGGCAGGGGGGTTGGAACTCCATGATCTTTGAGGTCCCTTCCAACCCAAAACATTCTATGATTCAATGATCCATGAGCAGAAGGGATGGTCACAAGGGTCTCCAGAGCAGGACCTGACCAACACCACCACGGGCAGCCCCCTGCCTTCTCCTCCAGCATCTGGGCTCCCCAGTTCAAGAGGGACAGGGAACTACTAAAAAGAGTCCAGTGAAGGGCAACAAAGATGATTCAAGGATTGGAGCATCTCCCTGATGAGGAGAGACTGAGAGAGCTGGGACTCTTTAGTCTGGAGAAGAGAAGGCTGAGGGGAGACCTTCTCAATGCCTACAAGTATCTCAAGGGAGGGTTGAAGGAGGAGGGAGCCAGACTCTTTTCAGTGGTTCCCAGTGAGAGGACGAGGGGCAACGGGCACAAGTTGGACCAGAAGAGGTTCCACTCAAATATGAGGAGAAACTTCTTCATGGTGAGGGTGGCAGAGCCCTGGAAGAGGCTGCCCAGGGAGGGTGTGGAGTCCCCTTCCTTGGAGATTTTCAAGACCCGCCTGGATGCTCCTGAGTAACGTGCTCTGACAAGCTCTGGGCAATCCTGCTTCAGCAGGGGAGTTGGACTAGATGATCTCTATGGTCCCTTCCAACTCTAAAAAATTCAGTGAAATTCAGTGAAATCTGCAGCAGGACAGCGAAAGGACAATCCGGGAGTCTTTTCAAGGCCTAATTATCCACTGCCCTTCCCCCCCTGCCTCCTTGCAAAATGTGCACCTCAATTTCCAGCCTGAATTTCTCTAATCTTCAGCTTCCAAACCCCTGGCTCGTACGCTGCTGCCGCTTTCTTCTGCGAGATGAAAGAGCCAGCTCCACCACGGGAGAGCTCTTGCCCCCAGAGGTGCGTGCGGGAGCTGATAACAGGCCCCTTTCACCTCCGCTCGGAGAAATGAAAGAGATGGAGCCACCACAATCTCTCCCTTCCAGCCTCGTCTCCGGGCGTCGCGTTGATCTGATCCCTCCTCGCTGACCCTCCCTTATTTTCCAGAGGGACAGACACCGGGAGCACACACGAGCCTGGAGATGCCCCCTGACTCCGTACACAAAGGCAAAGCCTTTTCCTGACTCCCTCCCAAATTTCTGCTCCTCACTCGGCCTCTCAGGAGCTGCACCCACGTCACGGCCCCAGGGAGGCAGAGTCCTGGCAGCCCCATGGTCCCCTCTGGTTGGGGTCTGCCAAGCCCCCAGGCCCCTTTGGCCATAGGGCTGAGCCCCAGGCCCCTTCGGCCGGGATGGTGGCATCACCCGGAGCCTGGAGGAGCCAGGGATGATGGCACTGCCCACTCCACACCAACCTTTGCAGCTCCTCCTGTCCTCGGCCAGCTGGAAGGAGTTGTTGCAGTAGCAGGCGGGTCCGCTCAGCGTGGGCACGCAGTGGTGCTGGCAGCCCAGGGCCGTGCAATTAGCTAATTGTTCTGAGGAGAGAGGGGAAGAGAGAGGAGAGAGGACATCACCGAGGGATGCTCCAGGAATGGACACCACAGCCCCAAGGGTTGGGTAGCTCCGGGGTGATGCTGGGACCAAGGATGCGGCCGCTGGGCTCATTGCCTCCAGCAGGTTTGTTTCCATTAGGACTCACAATAAACACCAATAAAGCCCCCACCTCCCCAGGGCTGCCCCCCATCAATAAACAGCAGCAGCAACTTCATGGAGGTCATTTCTCAATGGGCCTCCTCGCCCGGCGGTGAGGGACACGCTGTCAGCCCTTTGAGGGGGCCAAGGGGCAGTTGATGTTGGGTTTTATTTTCTTCTCTCCTCTCCTCACCCTGCCCAACCTCTCACTCCGTGCTCGGAGGGGTCCCAGCCAATCCACCGGTGGAGGGGGAACACTGGTCTTTTCTCTGCTGGTCATTTCTCAGTGGTGCCCAGTGACAGGACAAGAGGAAATGGGCACAAACTTGAGTATAAGAAGTTCCACCTAAACATGAGGAGGAACTCCTTTACTGTGAGAGTGGGAGAGCCCTGGAAGAGGCTGCCCAGGGAGGTGGTGGGATCTCCTTCTCTGGAGACATTCAAAAACCACCTGACAAGGGCAACAAAGGTGGTGAGGGGTCTGGAGAATAAGGCTGATGAGGAGAGGCTGAGGGAGCTGGGGTTATTCAGCCTGGAGAAGAGGAGGCTGAGGGGAGACCTTCTTGCTCTCTCCAACTCCCTGAAAGGAGGGGGTAGAGAGATGGGGGTCGGTCTCTTTTCTCACGGCACAGGCGACAGGACGAGAGGAAATGGCCTCAAGTTGCACCAGGGGAGGTTCAGGCTGGATATTAGGAAAAAGTTTGTCACCGAAAGGGTTATCAGCCCTCGGAATGGGCTGCCCAGGGAGGGGGTTGAGGCCCCATCCCTGGAGGTGTTCAAAAGCCGGGTTGATGTGGTGCTGGGAGGTCTGGTTTAGTGATGATGCTCCTTGTTTGTTGTGGGGGTGTCTATTTTTGTCAGTCAGGTTGACGGTTGGACAAGATGATCTTTGAGGTCCCTTCCAACCCCATAGGATTCTACGATTCCATGAACAGCAGCCAGGAGCCCCCCTGGACCAACACCACCCGACCCTTCCCGCTGGACGGGGAGCAGCAAAAACCCTGCCCCTCACATGTGGAACTGTTTAATAAGCCGGGCAGGGCCCAGCCGAGTTGTTTACAAGGTTTATCAGCTTTGGCAGCCCCAGCTATTAATTTCAGATCCTTATCTCTCAGCTAAAGCATCCAAAAAAAAAGAAAAAAAAGAAAAAAAAACCCCCAAGAGCGCTGGGTCGGCAGGAGGGGGACGATGGGGGCAGTTTCGGTGCCAGGCTTCGGTGGCATTGCCATCCCCATCCCTGGGGGTGTCTGCAAGGCCCCAGGGGAGGGTCCCTGTCTCCACGTCCCCCCAGGGCACCTCGGGGACCACCCTCCCTCCCGGGGCCGAGGGCACAGGACGGGAAGAGCCGGAGCAGGAACCGGGGCGGCAGCTCCTCTCCCCAGCCCCGGGCGAAGGTGGGATGGGGACAGGGCTCCCCACCAGCTGTGAGGAAATGCCTGCCCAGGGCGGCACCACCATCTCTGCCCGGTGCCGGGGGGGGGGACTCAGCACCCCACACGCCAGGGCTTGGGTCCCCAGCCTGCCCAAACCTGCTGGCAGCGACCGCCCCGACATGGGGCTGCCCTCCTCAGAGCTGCCCAGCTGCGAAAAATCAGATCTCATTAAGAACTATCAGCCAAATATTAATTGTCAGCTCGGGCACAGCTGCAGAAACGTCCTGGGAGGGAAGGAGCCCCCCGGGGCAGGGCGGCCCACGGCTGGCTGGGCTGGGCTGGGGGGGCAGGAGCCCTCACCCCCGGCGGAGGACGGGCCAGCAAGAGGAGCAGGATTGGGATCACTGCTCGCCCAGGGCCCCCGAGCCCCAGGGTCAGCCCAGGACACGCGTTTCTGAGCGACTAATCTGCATCCCAGCGAGCCGAGCCGGCCGCACGCTGATTTAGGGAGAGTTTTCCAGCAAGATTAGCAACAGGGGACAGGCCCGGAGCGGGGAGGGGGGGGGGGGCACACAAAGCTCCTGGAAATTAGGAAAAAAACCATAGTGGTATCTCTTATCTGAACCAGAGCCCCAGCCCTCCAAGCTTTTAAAGCCAGGAGACAATGCAGCTATTTACTGGCCCTGCAGGCTCAGGAATGAGGGGCATTTCACTTGCAAGCGGCTCTGGCTAATCTCTGGATCTGCCATGGCCAGCCCCAGCCCCGGCGGTGGCACTGGCACGAAGCCATTAAACAAAACCACCTTGGGGACACCAGAAACAGGGGGCAAACAGGGACCTCGTGACCACTACCGTGGCAGGAGGCATGGTCAGACCCTCTGTGACCCCCATCCCCCCCCCCCGGGACACCTACCCCGACAGTGCGGCCCCTCGTCGGAGCCGTCGAAGCAGTCGTGGAGCCCGTTGCACAGTTTGCTCATGTGGATGCACAGCTCCGTGCCCAGGCAGTTGTACTCGTTGGGTTGGCAGCGGGACACCTTGCTCTGAGGACCTGCGAGACAGCAAAAGGCAGAACTGTCACCCAAGGGAGAAGCGTGATGGCTCTGCAACCCCCAATCGCCCGGAGGAAACCACCCCCCAAAAAACCTCAACGGAACTCTCAGCCCCAAATATTGCTCTGTCGTGGCTCCCCAGCAGTGACCATCACCCACAGGACGTGGCCTCGCAGAGAGGAGAGCCACCAAGCTGGTGAGGGGCCTGGAGAACAAGTCCTGTGAGGAGAGGCTGAGGGAACTGGGCATGTTTAGTTTGGAGAAGAGGAGGCTGAGGGGAGACCTCATTGCCCTCTACAACTACCTGAAAGGAGGGTGTAGAGAGGTGGGGGTTGGCCTCTTCTCCCAAAGGACGAATGACAAGACCAGAGGAAATGGTCTGAAGTTGGGGCAGGGGAGATTTAGATGAGATATTAGAAAGAACTACTTTACTGAGAGGGTGGTCAGGCCCTGGAACAGCCTGCCCAGGGAGGTGGTGGAGTCACCATCCCTGGAGGGATTTAAGAAACGTATAGACATGGCTCTTCAGGGCCTGCTCTAGTGCCCAAGGTTATTGGTTTATGGTGAGGTGTTGAGTGTGGGGTTTAGTTGGTGGGTGCGGTGTTTTTTTTTTTTTTTTTTTTTTTTTTGTGGTTGGACTCGATGATCTCAGAGGTCCCTTCCAACCACTAAGATTCTGTGATTCTGTGATTTTGGGTAAAAGCTCTTTGTGCAGATGCAGGGGTTCAGGGAACCTCACACACCCCGGGATGTCGATGGGAACATTTCTGCAGGAGCCAACAGGTTGTATGAACACATTTTGCCTCCTTCTGCCCAGGGGAACGGTAAAACCTCCTCAGTTTGGGTCCCCCTGCCCAGCACGTGCCCCAGAGCAAAAGCAGCACCCGTTCAGCAAGGTCAGTCCCAAATCCTCTGGGCTCCCACGGCAGCTCCAGGCCCCAAAAAGCCACCAGAAAAGGCTCCCACCAGGCTCTGCCCCCTCCAGCATCCCTGGCTCTCCCTGGAGGAAGCTCGTTAACAGACACTGGATTTCCCTTTCAAAACAGCGCTGCCGGGGGGGCTGCTCTCCGGGGAGGAAAAGCCTGACCCCTCTGGAGTGAACTTTCCCTTTTCCATCACCATTGTGTGAAGAGGAAGGAGACCTGGAGCAGCCAGGATGGATGGGGACCCTCTGCCCACCCTCAGTGGAAAAGTTTCTCCGTCGGGAAGGAGCGGGGCCGAGGGGCTGGGGTCCCAGGAGGGAGGTGACCCCAAATCTCAGCAGCCCCACACTCCCTGTTTCGAGCTCCCATGGGCCATGTCAGCTCCAGGGGCTCTGAGCACCCCCAACTGCTGGGAGGGCTGGGGGCACACGGGCTCAGGCAGTGCTGAGCACCCCAAGAATGCCCCCCCGGTGCCCGCCACCCCCTCAGGTGCCAACACTCTCTTTGTTAAGAGGCCGTTACGCAGGCAGGATTGCGGGGGGTTGTTAAGAACCAGGGCTACGTGCCACAAGGAGACTTAATCTCCATTATTAACTAGCAAAATTACAAAGGAAGCAGGGCTTTATTTTTTAAGCTTCTTTGAAAAGAAGCACGGCATTGAGACAAACAACAAAAATACACCATAAATCGATTAACAACCTGAAACCCCATTAAAAGCTCCACCAACGTCCCGGCTCCCACATTGCTTTGCCCCAGGGTGGAAGGTGGTTACACCGGGGGGTGACGGGGTGATGGTGAGCCCTGGCACGGTGCTGGTGAGCCCTGGCACGGCGCTGGCACCGCAGGGGCTCGGCGTCGGCAGCCCACGGGCACGGCGCCGGCACCACGGAGCTCTGCAAAGCCCAACTCCTCTCCTCTCCCTGCCGGCCCCAAGTCAAAGTTTGGCGTTAGGGCTGAAGAGGCAGCATTTTTCCAGTTCTCCCTGGAGCCACCAACACCCCTCAGCAGCAAGAGGAACACTGAAATCCCATTTTACGGGGATATGGTGCCTGTTTGTGCCCTGTCCTCACATCAGCGAGGGGCAGCGAAGGGCAACAAAGATGATTCAAGGATTGGAGCATCTCCCTGATGAGGAGAGACTGAGAGAGCTGGGACTCTTTAGTCTGGAGAAGAGAAGGCTGAGGGGAGACCTTCTCAATGCCTACAAGTATCTCAAGGGAGGGTTGAAGGAGGAGGGAGCCAGACTCTTTTCAGTGGTTCCCAGTGAGAGGATGAGGGGCAACGGGCACAAGTTGGACCAGAAGAGGTTCCACTCAAATATGAGGAGAAACTTCTTTGGGGTGAGGGTGACAGAGCCCTGGAAGAGGCTGCCCAGGGAGGGTGTGGAGTCCCCTTCCTTGGAGATTTTCAAGACCCTCCTGGATGCTCCTGAGTAACGTGCTCTGACAAGCTCTGGGCAATCCTGCTTCAGCAGGGGAGTTGGACTAGATGATCTCTATGGTCCCTTCCAACTCTAAAATTCAATGAAATTCAGTGAAATCAGCATCACTGGCAGCAGGGAATGTGGCAGAAGCAGCTCCCCAGCCCCTGCGGACCATCCATCCTCCGCAGCAGGGGAATTTCATTGAATTTCACTGAATTTTTTTAGAGTTGGAAGGGACCATAGAGATCATCTAGTCCAACTCCTCGGGCGAGCACCGAGACAGGCACCCGCAGCCCGTCCCGCACCGGGCGCTTTGCCCAGGCTGGGTCCCGTTTCGCAGCCGTTGAGCCCAGCGGTCACCTTCATCTAAGGCTCCACCAGTTGGAGTTTGTCCTAAATAAGCTCCAACTCTCCTTGGAGAGGAGCAGGGTCCGACCCAGCGCTCCGTGTGCCAGCACATCCCCATCCAGCACGGATCCCTGAGCGAGGGCTCAGATTCACCCCGAGGGAGCTGCCCAGGATGGGCTTTTTTAACCTCGGACCAGGGATGGATGGGACCCACCAGCTCCAACCCCGTGGTCCTCCTGGACCCCCTGAGCATGTCCCTGTCCGCACGTCCATCCCTGCATCCTCCAGACTGTGGGACAGCAAACTCTAGGAGCAGACGGGGCACGCTGGGCTCCTCCTCTCCCTTCCCAAACCCACCAAAGCCTTTGCAGGACTAAAGTCCAGCAGAAAATCTCCAAGGAGCCACCCCACAGCAGCTCCCCGCAGATTCCCCCGGCAGGAGCACCCCACAGAAGCCCTGGCTACAAGCACAGAGCCCCCACCCCTGGCAGAAAGGACCCCCCCACCACAACCTGCCCCATTGAAAACATCACCCCCTTTTCTTTGTCCGTTCTGTGGGAAGTGACTGACCCGGGGCTGCGCACACACACGTGCCCCTCCTTGCACAAGAGGTGCTTGAAGAACGGAAACGTGACCGGCTCCAGATGCCAGATCACTCCCCTGCACGTGGGCTGCGTCTCAAACACGTCCCAGTACGCTTCCAGTTACCCCACTGGCTCGGAATTGGGCTCCTCCAGAGCTCAGGGCTCCCTGGCCCCCTCGCAGCCACCAGGAATGTGGGTTTTTCCTCTCCCAGCCCCAACCCAGGGCACCCAGCAGGCAATTCCCAGGAGAATGTCCCACGAGGTGCTGCTTTCCAGATTTTGGTTTTCACAGAGGGCTGAACAGCACTGTCTGGGCAGCGAGTAATTGCAAATTAAGGGTTAATTAAATAGTATCAATATACGGACTGAAAGAACGAAGGCACTGAAATAAAGTGCACAGTTCATCAGTCAAAACTGATCTGCCGTGTCCATTATTCCCCTGAAAAGAGCCTGGATCAAACTACTTATCACAAACAGGGCAGGATTAATCTACAAGCCACTTTGTTTGCTTTTGACTGTGTTGGTGCACTAATAAATGAGCCAATTTATTACATGTGACAAGCCTGTGGTACACCCCAAGGAGCTGAATTAGACAGGAATTTTTAACCTCTAAAACCCACTTGGAAAAAAAAACAAAAAAAAAAGAAGGAAAGAAGAAAAGCAATTCTTCCTCCTGTAAACACAGCCTGTGGGTGATTTGGCAACAGCCCAAAGGGACACGGATGTGGGGACCGGGATGAGGGAAGGGGCAGGAGGAGCCGGGACAGGGAAGGTCCCGTTGGTGGTTCCCGGCTGCGCCCGGCGCCGTGGGACAGAATCACAAAATCACAGAATCTTCTAGGTTGGAAGGGACCTTAAAGATCATCTTGTCCAACCGTCAACCTGACAAAAATAGACACCCACACAACAAACAAGGAGCATCATCACTAAACCGTACCTCCCAGCACCACATCAACCCGGCTTTTGAACACCTCCAGGGATGGGGCCTCAACCCCCTCCCTGGGCAGCCCATTCCAAGGGCTGAGAACCCTTTCAGGGAAAAAATTGTTCCTAATATCCAGCCTGAACCTCCCCTGGGGCAACTTGAGGCCATTTCCTCTCGTCCTGTCGCCTGTGACTTGGGAGAAGAGACCGACCCCCATCTCTCTACACCCTCCTTTCAGGGAGTTGGAGAGAGCAAGAAGGTCTCCCCTCAGCCTCCTCTTCTCCAGGCTGAACACCCCCAGCTCCCTCAGCCTCTCCTCATCAGACTTGTGCTCCAGACCCCTCACCAAAGGCCCTGCAGACGAGGGACTCGCTCGAGACGCATCCGAACCCGAGCAGGCCCCGAGCATCGACGGACCCGGCGCTCGGCCCCACGAACCGTTTGAGGCTGAATCTTTGCAAACACCCCGGCCACCGAAGGTGGTGGATCTGCCCATTGCTCTGAGGAGAAGCAAACGGTGCCACAGCCAGAGAGATGCTGAAGAGCTGTTGGGCAAAGCCCCGGCTTGGCCCGGGCGCCCAGCGGAGCCGGGAGCGCTGCCGGCAGGATGCCAGGCAGGACACGGCGGCCAGAGGAGGAGGGCTGCAGCTCAGCCACGGCAACTTCACTTCTCAGAGCCCCTCATCTCCTTTGGCATTCCACAGGATGGGGGCTCTCATCCAAATTTTGTTTTTTTTCCCCCCCCAGGAAAGCTCCACGGAGTGAAAAAAAACCAACTGACTGGGCAAGAAGCGGGTACGAGGCGCTCGCAGAGACGAGCTCAGCACCAGGAAAGGGAACTCCTGCGACGCTCAGCTACCGCGTAAGCAAAGCCAGCAAATACTTAAAAGGATTCCCCAAGGGAGGAAAACCTCGCACATAATAGACGGCATTTCAAGAGACTCTGACACGAGTACATTAGTGCAATGTAAATAACTCTGCCGAGCTGCCAGGGCGTGAAAGGGTGCGCCCAGCAGCGTGCAAGAGCTGCGTGTGCAGCCCGGCCTCAAAAGAAGAGATTAAATAATAGTAATAAAAGTCATTCTCTCCCTGCCAAAAAGATAAGGAGGATGAGAGCCTGCTGGAAGGCCTGGTGCCGAAACGGCGTGAGAAAAGCTTGCCTGGCAAACCCGGAGACACCGGGCTGCGTGCCCTGCGTGTGCCGACGGGTCGGACTCTACTGGTGCAAGCCCAGGCAGGAGCGGGCAGGAGCGGGCAGGAGTGGGCAGGAGTGGGCAGGAACCTCCATCCACCACCCCTGCCCATGGGAAAGGCACAGCCGGGCCGAGGAGCCGGCAGCGACGGCCACTGTCCCCAAATCTGTGTCCTGGAGAGAGCAGCGTCCTTCTGGCTCCCTCCTGGCACTCCCCGGGCCAGTGGGGAAGGGTATTGGGGCTTGGGGGGGGGGGTCTTAGGGCTTAAAGCAGGAATTTGGGGAAGGTGAGGCCCTTGGAAAGGTCAAGTCCCTCCAGGTCCCCAGCCCTCAGCTGGGGAGGGGTAGTGGGGCTTGGGGGGGGGGGTCTTAGGGCTTAAAGCAGGAATTTGGGGAAGGTGAGGCCCTTGGAAAGGTCAAGTCCCTCCAGGTCCCCAGCCCTCAGCTGGGGAGGGGTAGTGGGGCTTGGGGGGGGGGGTCTTAGGGCTTAAAGCAGGAATTTGGGGAAGGTGAGGCCCTTGGAAAGGTCAAGTCCCTCCAGGTCCCCAGCCCTCAGCTGGGGAGGGGGAGTGGGGCTTGGAGGGGGGGGGCTTGGGGCTTAAAGCAGGAATTTGGGGAAGGTTGTAGAGTCCCTTAGAAAGGTCAAGTACCTCCAGGTCCTCAGACCTCAGCTGGGGAGGGGTATTGGGGCTTGGGGGGCGGGTCTTGGGGCTTAAAGCAGGAATTTGGGGAAGGTGAGCAGAGTCCCTTAGAAAGGTCAAGTCCCTCCAGGTCCCCAGACCTCAGCTGGGGAGGGGTATTGGGGCTTGGGGGGCGGGTCTTGGGGCTTAAAGCAGGAATTTGGGGAAGGTGAGTAGAGTCCCTTAGAAAGGTCAAGTCCCTCCAGGTCCCCAGACCTCAGCTGGGGAGGGAACCACCCCCCAGGAAAAGAGCGTTTCTGAAGTTTAGGTGGTGATGGAAACTCACGGACTGTCCCCACAGGCGGTGGCAGGGCCAGGAGAGAGGAAATGATGGGCTTTGGTCTGTGCCTCCCCACTGCCTCTCCTGAGCACGTACCAAGGGGGACATGGTTACCGGGGGTCCCTTGCCCCCCCAGGAATGAGCCTTCCTCCTCCAGCGGGAGCTGCGGGTGCTGGAGACCTTGGGGCTCTGGGGAAACCTGAGAGCATCCCCCTACCTCACCCTCCACGGACAGGAGGTGCCTCCACGAGGGCAGGGCAGGGACCAGGAGGGCAGTGATGTCCCCTGCTGCTCTGCCTCCCCCATCCAGAGGTCTCTGGGCTGGCAGAGTCTCCCCCGACCAGTGGTGCCTTCGCAGCGAGGAAAGAGGAAGAAGAGGATGGGGGCAAACATCCAAGGGGTCTGTTCTCCCTTCACCTGACGGTAGGGATGGGGTGAAGCGGGCACAGGCACAGGCAGCAAGCGGAATACGTCAATCAGGACGGATTTCTTCCAGCTGGGGACAGGCCTCCGAGTCCTCCCGCAGTAATTTTCCAGGGCTGCTGATTGACTGGAGCCAGACAGCCCATCCCAGCCCCCTCATCCCTCCCACGGAGGGGAACGGTTGCATCATTTTTGCTTTAAGAAATAAATAACCCCAAGTGCCGAACCAGAAGCTGCTTTGGAGGGAGACCTTCCATGCCAAGTGCAGTTGGGGAGCAGGAGTCTGGGAAGGATCTCCGGGCAGAGGAGGAGAGGATTTTGCCGGTCGCTGGTGAGCAGCAGCAGGGATGAACCCGGCTGTGCCTGTCCTGCCGGCCTGGCATCTCATGGCTGCTTCCCTGGGCACCATAAAACGACCTAACGAGGCTGCTCTTGTGAGACAGCAAGGGCAGCACAGCCTCTTTCAGCAGATGGAGTGAGAAACTGGGGCATGGGAGAGGGTTCCTCGCTCCAGCCCATCTGGAGCAGAGCCCCCGACCCGGCGTGGTGCAGGGGGACCGGCACAGCCGCCGTCCCCGCAGAGCTCGGGTGCCAGCACGGCTCTGTCTCACTCTGTCTCACTCCCACGTGTGGACCCACAGGTCCCATCCCCACCCCCTGCACCCCACTGAACCCAGCCTGGTTCCCCGTTTGCTTCCAGAGAGACCCAACTGCCCCATTGGAGCCAGGAGCATCCCCAGCACCGCCGCGGCAGAGCGGCACCAACAACCCAGGACAAACCAGTCACACCAATGCAGCATCCGAACCCAAACACACCTAGGGAAAGCTGTGTGGCTTTCCTGGCTGTTCCCCAGGGCTCCCAGATATCTCCTTCCTTCCTTCAGCCCAGCCCGGCCCCGAGTACCCGGCACCGGAGGCACCGGAGGCACCAGAGTCGTCACTAGGGCAGAGCAGACCCCGCGCCCCTGCCCAGGGCTCTGCATCCTCGTATGAACCAATTTGGATGGAAACAAAAAATTAAATCAGCAACACCCCAGGAGGCTGCTTCATTAGGATGGATGACGGCCCCCCGGAGCCAGAGGCCCCAGGAGAAGCGGCTGGGGAGATAAAGGGAAGACAGACGGACGGATGGACGGACGGATTGATGGGGTGGACCCTGCCAAGGGGCACCCACCCCCCGAGGGGCTGCGGGAGGAACCAGAGCTGAGGTAGAGGAGTTGTGTGATGCTGCCCCTTTGGGACCCTGGAAGCACCGTGCAAGGAGAGAATGGATGAAACAAAAGCAAAGGAGATGATTAGGAAGGAAAGGCATACATACATATATCGGGTGATTCATCCGAGCCATCCGGACAATCCTTTTCCCCGTCACAGCGCCAGCCCTTAGATATGCACGTAATCTGATCTTTGCATGCAAACTGTTTAGGGCTACATGTCTTCGGTGCTGGATGAGAAAAGAAAATAACGATAATAAACAAGATCAGTTTCTTCCCCAAGACAAGTTACTTAAAAAAAAAATCAAATTTAAATTAAGGACTAGATTGCTTTTAGTTTGATTTCTTTCTAATGGCTCGGCGAAAGTTCGAGCCTGGCATCAGATCCATCAACCTTGCCCCTAAGGAAAGGAGAAAATTTAAACCGAAGCATTAATTACACTGCGAGAAAACAGGAACCGAGATCTATGATGCGCTAACAGATTTTAAAGATCATTTAACTTGGATGAATTAGCTCCTGGGAGCCAAAGGCGGTTTATTTTCTATGCTAGACAGTAAAAAAGACAGGGAAAAAAATAAGAAAACCCAAATGAGAACAAATTAAAAAAGAAACATTTTTAAATCACAAAGACAGCAGCAGCAGCAGGACGGGTTTCCATCCATCCATCCTGCACCCAGGAAAGACACACGGGCACGGCCGGGAGGGCGACCCCAGCACCACCCTCCCGGGACACACAGAAACAAACCCAAATCATAACAGAAACCAGCAGGAAAAGCTAAAAAAGGGAGTGCAGGAGCCGGGGTGAGAGCAGGGTTGGGGAGAGCCCCAGTGCCCTCCTCCCTGGGGGGCTGCGGATCAGGGGGTGCTCTGCCCCCGCCAAAACGGGCACCTGGAGGAGGCTGGCAGAGATGGGGGGGTCACTGTACCCCCCTCAAGAGCATGGGCTGCAATGGGGGGGGTCACTGCACCCCCCGAGGGCACGGGCTGCAATGGGGGGGTCACTGCACCCCCCGAGGACACGGGCTGGCTGAGGTTCAGGTAAGAGCTGTGGTCAGGAAGGGGGGGAACAGTGAATCTGGCTTCAAACCCAGCCCCCCCCACATTGGGGGCTCCTGGGGGGAGCCATCACCCCGGTACCCCCAGACCCCCCAGCTCAGGCCATTTTCTTGCCAGTTTTTCACCATTTCACCTTCTTCCCAGAGCCCAGCCATCGCTTCCAGGCCAAGGGCTGCTCTGGCTCCGCAGCGCGAGCCCCTGGGGAGGCAGGAAATCCTGAAAACCCACCAAAACACAACTGTGGGGCACAAACCCCACGTCCCTTCTCCCCTTAATGGCATCAGGGCTGGAGTCGCGGCGCGGAGGGAGAGGCTCGACGCCAGACGGGGAGCTCGGCACAATCAAGATGGAGACGAGACATATCAAAATGGATGAAACATCCCCATTTATGAGCAGAAACCCTCCACGTGCCCTTCTTTAGGCGAGGGATGGCCGGCAGACCCATCCTGTCCCCTTCCTCCCGCAGGATGCGGGGCTGGGAGCCGGGGACCGCGCTCTCCTCCTCCCCAAGCCGACTCCGCCGCCCCCTCTTCCCTCAGGAGCTCATCCTCCACCTCCATCTCCCCGCCACAAGAGCTCCAAATGCAGGATTCATTAAGAAAAACCACAGCAAAGAACCGACGCTCCCTTGGATTTCCTGCTCTCCCTCATCCTCCCAGGTCTCCGGCAGCCGCAAAGCGACCTACGGCGGCCACAACCGCCCCACCGACCGCAGCCACCCCCCAGGAACCCACCGGTGGTCACCATCTCCCTGGGCCTGCTCAGCCTCTGACCTGCCCCCTGCCCCCCGAGGGACACGGGCAGACCTACAAAAGGAGGGGACAAACCCCCAGAGAGCGTTTCTCTGCCACCCACAGCCCCGTGGGGCTGCGTCTACGCAGGAGGAGAAACCATGGCCAGGATGGGATGGCGTTTTGCACCAGAGACACGGGTCCTGGGGCAGAGATGCCGCCCAGAGGATGGAAACCCAAGCCAGCAGTGTGCCCAGGTGGCCAAGAAAGCCACCAGCATCCTGGCCTGGATCAGGAACAGCGTGGGGAGTAGGGCCCAAGAGGTGATTGTCCCCCTGTACTGGGCACTGGTGAGGCCTCACCTCGAGTGCTGTGTCCAGTTTTGGGCCCCCTACCATAAAAAAGACATCGAGGTGCTAGAGTGGGTCCAGAGAAGGGCAACAAAGATAATGAGGGGTCTGGAGCACAAGTCTTATGAGGAGAGGGTGACGGAGCTGGGGGTGTTCAGCCTGGAGAAGAGGAGGCTGAGGGGAGACAACTCTCTACAACTCCCTGAAAGGAGGGTGTAGAGAGATGGGGGTCGGTCTCTTCTCCCAAGTCACAGGCAACAGGACGAGAGGAAATGGCCTCAAGTTGCACCAGGGGAGGTTCAGGCTGGATATTAGGAAAAATTTTCTTACTGAAAGGGTTCTCAGCCCTTGGAATGGGCTGCCCAGGGAGGGGGTTGAGGCCCCATCCCTGGAGGTGTTCAAAAGCCGGGTTGATGTGGTGCTGGGAGGTCTGGTTTAGTGATGATGCTCCTTGTTTGTTGTGGGGGTGTCTATTTTTGTCAGTCAGGTTGATGGTTGGACAAGATGATCTTTGAGGTCCCTTCCAACCTAGAAGATTCTGTGATTTTGTGATTAATTGGTCCGAATCCAGCTCAAAGGGCCATCCCTGCTCTGCCGAGCCCGGACACGCGGCGCTTCGGCAGCACGAGGCATCGCCGATCCCCGGGTGGGAAGGGGATGGCTTCCCCCTTGGCGGGGGCTCCTCGACAGCCCCACGCACCCCCCGCTCCCACCCAGCGTGTTCCCAGCACGTCGAACGGCCCCGGAGTGAGCGGGGGGATGCCCCAGTGCCAGGTGGACAATCAGAGAAGGTGTCTGTTCAGGCATCCTTCACCCCGAGCCAAGTTTCGTTGGGAAAAGGCGGGCGTTGGGAGCTCCAGGCCCGGGATGGGAATAAAGGAGCCTTCATGGAGCACACAATGGTGGGCTCAGAGCGGGGCCGGGGCAGCTGCAGGAACCGGCCGCCCAAAACACCTCCCTCCTTGGCAGGCAGAGGAGAGATCCCTGATTGAAAGTTAATTCAAAGGGGACAGAGGGGGAAAAAATAGTACTAAAAAAAAAAAAATAACGGCAAAAAAATGGCTATTTGGGTGCAAGAAAGGGGATCCCTCTGCTCCGTCCGGGGGTGGGGAGCAGATCCTGGTCATCCCAGTGGGGATGGGATGGGATGGGATGGGATGGGATGGGGAGCCGGGCTGTGCCTCCCACCGACCCATGGAGGTGGGGAAAGGGCCACAGAAACACACCAAAACACATCTCGTTTTTTTGCCTGAAGCAAGAAATCGACACTTCCATTAAAAAGGACTATTTCGGGAGGCGGGTGAGCAGGAAGGTCTTCACCTCGAGCAGGAGCCAAATCACCTTCCGTGCGCAGATGAGGAGGGTGTAAAAAACCCCACATCGCCCGGGAGCAAAGCACAGAAATATTCCAGATCTCCCTCATTGAGTGAGCCCGACCTTCCTCCTCACCCGACTCCTCCTCCCGGCCCCGGCCGCTGCCTCGCAAAGGAAACGGCGCTGGCCATAAATACGGCCTGGAATGAGCGTGATTTGCAAAACAGATGTTCTGGGGTGGGGGGGGGGACGTGGGGGGGAAGAAAGCTGGAGAGGGAGAAAAATAAATCCACTCCGCATTCCTCCCAGGTCTCCGTCCCCAGCTCCCCCCCCC